>NC_141876.1:485927730-486079245 GCF_056163025.1 Triticum urartu | reverse complement strand
ACGACTCTTGGTCATCCGGCCCACAGCATATCCCTTGAGCCCTTCGAAGCTGCCCTTCAAGAACTCAAATCCACCATGCGCTAGCCCCACGGTGGGCGCCAACTGTCGTGGAATTGTCACGGCAGATGTCATGGTGAAAGGACTTAATCATGGAGCCATCGCAACTAGGAAGCTTAAAGGGGTTAAACGGGACAAAGGACACGAGAGGTTTATACTGGTTCGGCCCCTTGCGGTGAAGGTAAACGCCTAGTCCAGTTGAGATGATATCGCTAGGTTTCGATGACCAAGGAGCGAATACGCTTAACCTGGCTCTCGATCTGTTGTTTCTTGTCCTAAGCCGCCATCGGGTCGTCCCCTTATATACACGGGTTGACGCCCTGCGGCCTACAGAGTCCCGGCCGGCTCATACAACGTGTCCGGCTCGGTGACGTATCTTACATGCCTTACATTACAAGTCTATTCATACATGGCGGTTTATACCTACGGGCCTCAAGCCGCCTCTGGGCTTGGGCCTATTATAAGCCTAACTATGAACCATCATCTTGTATACTGTTGGGCTTCATTTAGGTAAACCGCCATTGTGGTTGACCCATCCCCTCCTGGGCGGGTCATATCTGGTAGTCATATCCCCAACAGTTGTTATGTTGACAATGACAGTATGCCACTAAAAATATTATTTATCTCTGTTTCAAAACTCGAGCCCTCGCACCTCTGCAAATCCCTGCTTCCTTCTGCGAAGGGACTATCTATTTACTTTTATGTTGAGTCATCATCCTCTTATTAAAAAGCACCAGTTGGAGAGCACCGCTGTCATTTGCATGCATTGCTATTAATTTACATTGAGTATGACTGTGACTGCATCTCTTTTACCATGAATTACAATGTCTAGTCAGTCCTTGATCTTCAGGGGTGCTCTGCATTTATGTTTTGCGGTCTCAGAAAGGGCTAGGAAGATACCATCTTGTTAAATCATGTTATGATTTTTTTGAGAAAGTGCTGTCATCCAAGATTTATTATTATTGCTCGCTAGTTGATTATGCCATTGATATGAGTAAACATGAGATCTAAATGTTATTGTGAATCTGGTTAGTTCATCATCTTTGCTGAAACCTTGAATGCTGGCTTTACATATTTGCAACAACAAGATCAAACAGAGTTTGTAAAAGTTTTTCTTTATCACTTTTAGTATGTCAACTGAATTGCTTGAGGACAAGCAAAGGTTTAAGCTTGGGGGAGTTGATACGTCTCCAACATATCTACTTTTCCAAACACTTTTGACCTTGTTTTGGAATCTAACTTGCATGATTTGAATGGAACTAACCTGGACTGGCGCTATTTTCAGCAGAATTGCCATGGTGTTATTTTTGTGCAGAAATAAAAGTTCTCGGAATGACCTAAAAATCAAAGGAGACACGTTTTGGAATAAATAAAAAATACTGGCGAAAGAATCAACACCAGGGGGCCCACACCCTGTCCACGAGGGTGCAGGGCGCGCCCCCTGCCTCGTGGGCCCCCTGAGGCTCCACCAACGTCAATTCCAACTCTATATATTCACGTTCGTGAGAAAAATAATCAGGGAGAAGGATTCATCGTGTTTTATGATACGGAGCCGCCGCCAAGTCCTAATCTCTCTCGGGAGGGCTGATCTAGAGTCCGTTCGGGGCTTCGGAGAGGGGAATCCGTTGCCATCGTCATCATCAACCTTCCTCCATCACCAATTTCATGATGCTCACCGCCATGCGTGAGTAATTCCATCATAGGCTTGCTGGACGGTGATGGGTTGGATGAGATTTATCATGTAATCGAGTTAGTTTTTTTAGGGTTTGATCCCTAGTATCCATTATGTTCTAAGATTGATATTGCTATGACTTTGCTATGCTTAATGCTTGTCACTAGGGCCCGAGTGCCATGATTTCAGATCTGAACCTATTATGTTTTCATGAATATATGTGAGTTCTTGATCCTATCTTGCAAGTCAATAGTCATCTACTATGTGTTATGATCCGGTAACCCCGAAGTGACAATAATCGGGACCACTCCCGGTGATGACCATAGTTTGAGGAGTTCGTGTATTCACTGAGTGTTAATGCTTTGTTCCGGTACTCTATTAAAAGGAGGCCTTAATATCCCTTAGTTTCCAGTAGGACCCCGCTGCCATGGGAGGGTAGGACAAAAGATGTCATGCAAGTTCTTTTCCATAAGCACGTATGACTATATTCAGAATACATGCCTACATTACATTGATGAACTGGAGCTAGTTCTGTGTCACCCTATGTTATAACTATTGCATGAGGAATCGCATCCGACATAATTATCCATCACTGATCCATTGCCTACAAGCTTTTCACATATTGATCTTTGCTTAGTTACTTTTCTGTTGCCACTGTTACAAGCACTACAAAACCAATACTATTACTTTTGCCACCGTTACCGCTGCTTCCATATTACTTTGCTACTAAATACTTTGCTGCAGATATTAAGTCTTTCAGGTGTGGTTGAATTGACAACTCAATTGTTAATACTTGAGAATATTCTTTGGCTCCCCTTGTGTCGAATCAATAAATTTGGGTTGAATACTCAACCCTCGAAAATTGTTGCGATCCCCTATACTTTTGGGTTATCAGGCTCAATCCTATAAGATAACTTCAAAGGGAAAACTCAATCCATTACAAGAGAGTAGAGGGGGAGAAACATCATAAGATCCAACTAGAATAGCAAAGCTCGTGATACATCAAGATCGTGCTGAATCAACAACACGAGAGAGAGAGAGATCAAACATATCTATAATTTTCGATTGTTCCATGCTATTATATTATCTGTTTTGGATGTTTAATGGGCTTTAATATGCACTTTTATATTATTTTTGGGACTAACCTATTAACTGGAAGCCCAGTGCCAGTTGATGTTTTTTCCTATTTCAGTGTTTCGCAGAAACGGAATATCAAACGGAAAGAAACCTTCGCGAGGATCTTTTTTGGAACAAACGCAATCCAGGAGACTTGGAGTGGAGGTCAAGGAAGCAACGAGGCGGCCACGAGGTAGAGCGGCACGCCCCCCACCCTCGTGGGCCCCTCGTAGCTCCAGCGACCTACTTCCTTCGCCTATATATACACTTATACACTAAAAACATCCAGGGGAGCCATGAAACCACTTTTCCACCGCCGCAACCTTCTCTACCCGTGAGATCCCATCTGGGGACCTTTTCCAGCAATCTGCCGGAGGGGGATTCGATCATGGAGGGCTTCTACATCAACACCATAGCCTCTCCGATGATGTGTGAGTAGTTTACCACAAACCTTCGGGTCCATAGTTATTAGCTAGATGGCTTCTTCTCTCTATTTGGATCTCAATACAAAGTTCTCCTCGATGTTCTTGGAGATCTATTCGATGTAATTCTTTTTGCGGTGTGTTTGTCGAGATCCGATGAATTGTGGGCTTATGATTAAGATTATCTATGAACAATATTTGATTCTTCTGTGAATTCTTATATGCATGATTTGATATCTTTGCAAGTCTCTTCGAATTATCAATTTGGTTTGGCCTACTAGATTGATCTTTCTTGCAATGGGAGAAGTGCTTAGCTTTGGGTTCAATCTTGCGGTGTCCTTTCCCAGTGACAGCAGGGGCAACAAGGCACGTATAGTATTGTTGACATCGAGGATAAAAAGATGGGGTTTTATATCATATTGCTTGAGTTTATCCCTCTACACCATGTCATCTTGCCTAATGCGTTACTCTATTCTTATGAACTTAATACTCTAGATGCATGCTGGATAGCGGTCGATGTGTGGAGTAATAGTAGTAGATGCAGAATCGTTTCTCTACTTGACACAGACGTGATGCCTATGTTCATGATCATGCCTAGATATCATCATAACTATGCGCTCTTCTATCAATTGCTCGGCAGTAATTTGTTCACCCACCGTAATATATGCTATCTTGAGAGAAGCCACTAGCGAAACCTATGGCCCCCGGGTCTACTTTACATCATATAAGTTTCCAATTTCCAATTCTAGTTTATTGTTTATTTTGCAATCTTTATTTTCTAATCTATACAACAAAAATACCAACAATAGTTATCTTATTATCTTTATCAGATCTCACTTTTGCAAGTGGCCGTGAAGGGATTGATAACCCCTTTATCGCGTTGGTTGCAAGGTACTTATTTGTTTGTGCAGGTACTAGGCGACTTGCGTGTAGTCTCCTACTGGATTTATACCTTGGTTCTCAAAAACTGAGGGAAATACTTACATTACTTTGATGCATCACCCTTTCCTCTTCGAGGGAAAACCAACGCATGCTCAAGTGGTAGCAAGAAGGATTTCTGGCGCCGTTGCCGGGGAGATCTACACTCAAGTCAAGACATACCAAGTACCCTTCACACACTCTTATCCCTCGCATTACATTATTTGCCAGTTGCCTCTCGTTTTCCTCTCCCCCACTACACCCTTGCTGTTTTATTCGCCTCTTTCCCGTTTGCCTTTCTTTCACCATGGCCAAATCGAAAAGGGGTAAGGGTTCTCTCCTGAGTTCTAGTACTTTGGATAGACCCTCTGTACTTTCTAAGCTCATAGATAATGATGCTATGGAAAGACCTACCGGGGTTATCAATGAGAGTTTGGATAATTTCGATGAAGATGATCTTGGAATTTTTCGTTATTTGCTTGATGAGTCTTTGAAAGACGCTTGGGATAGGTTATTGAGGATCCGAGCTAGCTATGTGCCCCAATATCAAATTGAGATATACCTAAAAAGCTTTTATGTTGGCTTACCCTCTTCATTCAAGAAAGTTTTAGATTCTATTTTTGAAGGAGGTTTTCTTGAGGGGGATTGAGGGAGTCCTGGATTAGGGGGTCTCCGGACAGCCGGATTATATCCTTTGGCCGGACTATTAGACTATGAAGATACAAGATTGAAGACTTCGTCTCGTGTCTGGATGGGACTCTATTTGGCGTGGAAAGCAAGCTAGGCAATACGGATATGTATATCTCCTCTTTTGTAACCGACCTTGTGTAACCCTAGCCCTCTCCGGTGTCTATATAAACTGGAGGGTTTTAGTCCGTAGGACTACATACAATCATACCATAGGCTAGCTTCTAGGGTTTAGCCTCTCTGATCTCGTGGTAGATCTACTCTTGTACTACCCATATCGTCAATATTAATCAAGCAGGACGTAGGGTTTTACCTCCATCAAGAGGGCCCGAACCTGGGTAAAACTTCGTGTCCCCTGCCTCCTGTTACCAACCGCCTAGACGCACAGTTTGGGACCCCCTACCCGAGATCCGCCAGTTTTGACACCGACATTGGTGCTTTCATTGAGAGTTCCTCTGTGTCATCGCCGTTAGGCTTGATGGCTCCTTCTATCATCATTAGCGATGCAATCCAGGGTGAGACTTTTCTCCTCGGACAGATTTTTGTATTCGGCGGCTTTGCACTGCGGGCCAATTCGCTTGGCCATCTGGAGCAGATTGAAAGCTACGCCCCTGGCCATCAGGTCAGGTTTGGAAGCTTAAGCTACACGGCTGATATCCGCGGAGACTTGATCTTCGACGGATTCGAGCCTCTGCCTTGTGCGTCACGCGGTCATGACGAGTACGATTTAGCTCTACCATCCGACAGTGTTCAGGAGATTGCACCGGTAGCCGCTCCGACCCTCAATTCGGAGCCAGTTGCGCCGTCCATGGACGGGTGGATGGACCCCGCCACGGAGGCCTTACCCTCATCAGCGATCGAGCTGAACATCGACCTTACTCTACACAAGAGCCGTGTTGACAAACTGCCGGATCTCTCTCCGGCCACGGACTCCGAACCGCCTGCGCCCGTTCCTAGCGAATCCGATTGGGCTCCGATCATGGAGTTTACCTCCGCGGATATTTTTCAGCACTCCCCCTTTGGCGACATACTGAACTCGTTAAGGTCTCTCTCCTTGTCAGGAGGATCCTGGCTGAACTATGTCCGGCAGGATTGGGATGCGGACAACGAAGAAATTCGCGGCCCTCCCACCACCCACTTAGTAGCCACTGTCGATGACTTAACCGACATGCTCGACTTTGACTCCAAAGACATCGACGGTATGGACGACGATGCGGGAGACGAAGATGAACCACTGCCCACAGGGCACTGGACAGCCACCTCATCATACGATATATACATGGTGGACACACCCAAACAAGGCAATGGCGACGAGACAGCGGCGGATGACCCCTCCAAGAAGCAACCCAAGCGCCGATGTCAGTGGCGCCGCTCTAAGTCCCGCCAAAGCAAAAGTGGTGATACCGGCACAGGAGATAATAACACTCCGGATAGTGCCGAAGATAACAACAATCCCCTCCAGCAAGATTTAGAGCAGGAGGATGGAGGAGCCAGCCCTCCTGAGAGAGCGGCAGATGGAGAAGCGGAGGATGATAATTACATGCCCCCTCCGAAGATGAGGCAAGCCTCGGCGATGACGAATTCGCCGTGCCAGAGGATCCCGTCGAACAAGAGTGCTTCAAGCACCGGCTTATAGCCACAGCGAATAGCCTTAAGAAAAAGCAGCAGCAGCTTCAAGCTGATCAAGATCTGCTAGCTGACAGATGGACTGAAGTCCTCGCGGCCGAGGAATATAAACCCGAGCGCCCCTCCAAGAGTTACCCAAAATGCAGGTTGCTACCCCGACTGGAGGAAGAAGCGTATGACGCGGCTGATCGGCCACCTCGTGGCCGCGATAGAGAGGCATTCAAGCCAAAAACTCAGCCTGCACCCCGACACCATTCAAATAAAAAGGCATGGGGAAATACGCCAGACATGCGAGACGTATTGGAGGACAAAGCAAAACATGCAAGATCGATCTACGGATCACGAGGGCGCGCCACTATGCAAGACGATAAACGTCACGCCGGATACAGTAAAAGTCAATCCGGCCGGGCCGAACACAGCGGGCAAGACCCATTCGAGCTGCGTCGCGATATAGCCCAATACAGAGGCGCCGCACACCCCCTATGATTCACAGACGAAGTAATGGATCATCAAATCCCAGAGGATTTCAAACCCATAAATATTGAATCATACGACGGCACAACAGATCCTGCGGTATGGATCGAGGATTTCCTCCTCCACATCCACATGGCCCGTGGCGATGACTTACACGCCATCAAATACCTCCCACTAAAGCTCAAAGGACCAGCGCGGCATTGGCTTAACAGCTTGCTAGCAGAGTCCATTAGCTGTTGGGAAGATCTGGAAGCCGCATTCCTCGACAACTTTCAGGGCACTTATGTGCGACCACCAGACGCCAATGACTTGAGCCACATAATTCAGCAGCCAGAAGAATCGGCCAGGCAATTCTGGACACGGTTCCTAACAAAGAAAAATCAAATCGTCGCCTGTCCGGATGCAGAGGCCCTCGCAGCCTTCAAGCATAACATCCGCGATGAGTGGCTTGCCCGGCACCTTGGACAGGAAAAGCCGAAATCTATGGCAGCCCTCACGACACTCATGACCCGCTTTTGTGCGGGAGAACACACCTAGCTGGCTCGCAGTAACAACATATCAAAAAACCATGGTACTTCGAATACCAAGGACGGCAATAGCAGGTCACGTCGCAACAAACATAAGCACCACATTAACAGCGATAATACTGAGGATACGACAGTCAATGTCGGATTTAAAGGCTCTAAACCCGGTCAGCGGAAAAAGCCATTCAAAAGAAGCACTCCGGGCCCGTCCAGTTTGGACCGCATACTCGATCGCTCGTGTCAAATACACGGTACCCCTGACAAGCCAGCCAACCGCACCAACAGGGAATGCTGGGTGTTCAAGCAGGTCGACAAGTTAATTGCCGAAGATAAAGATAAGGGGACACACAGCGATGACAAAGAGGAGCCCCGGCAGGCGAACACTGGAGGACAGAAGAGGTTCCCCCCACAAGTGCGGATGGTGAACATGATATACGCAACCCACATCCCCAAAAGGGAGCGGAAGCGTGCGCTCAGGGACGTATATGCGTTGGAGCCAGTCGCCCCAAAGTTCAACCCATGGTCCTCCTGCCCGATCACCTTCGATCGCAGGGACCACCCCACTAGTATCCGTCACGGCGGATTCGCCGCACTGGTCTTAGACCCAATCATTGACGGATTTCACCTCACTCGAGTCCTTATGGATGGCGGCAGCAGCCTGAACCTGCTTTACCAGGACACAGTGCGCAAAATGGGTATAGGCCCCTCAAGGATCAAACCCACAAAAACGACCTTTAAAGGCGTCATTCCAGGTGTAGAGGCCCATTGCACAGGCTCAATTACACTGGAAGTGGTCTTCGAATCCCCGTATAACTTCCGAAGCGAAGAATTAATCTTCGATATAGTCCCGTTCCGCAGTGGCTATCATGCACTGCTCGGGCGAACCGCATTTGCGAGATTCAATGAGGTACCGCATTATGCATACCTCAAGCTCAAGATGCCAGGACCCCGTGGGGTCATCACAGTTAACGGAAACATAGAGCGCTCTCTCCGCACGGAGGAGCACACTGCGGCCCACGCAGCAGAAGCGCAAAGCAGCCTCCCAAGGCAATCCACCAGTTTGGCGTTTCAAAGACCCGGACACCTTCAAACGCGCTTGGAGTAATCGGCAACTAGACCGCCCGGCACGGTCTGAGCTCGCGTAGCAATGCGGCCCCCACCCCGTCCCAAGCCAAACGGAGAAATTCATGCCACGCGTACATAATTACGCATTAAAAATACCATGGGCACAGGTGGGGAGGGGGGCACAACTACGGCACGCTCCAAGACGCGGCCTAAACCGCACTACGGGCTTCCCGCTTTGTTATTTTTCTCTTTCAGGACTTTAATCTCTGGAAACCTTGTCCGGCAGCATGATTGCCGAACACATGATGCAACAACCAAGAGAGGCAGAAAGCTACGCCACACCACGGAACTCCCAGGTGGATTACGATAACAAGTGAAATATTTGCTTTAATACTATTCCTTAGCTTGCCCTTGGAAGGGACATAGTCCTACTTTTTGCTTATCGCACTATTTGTATCATTCTGCTTTAACGCACCTCTTTGAATAAACAATGCATAACATTACGACTATTATGGCATTATTGTTATATATGTGTGTTCATTAATGATGCCTTGCAACTGTACACTTTGGTACGGCCAACACACCAGGGGCTTAAGTACCCCACAATATGGTGTGAGAAGTCCGAACACTTTCACAAGTGCGGCACCCCAAACTTATAGCATTATATGCATCAGCTCCGAATCATGTCTTTGGTCAAATGTTGGGTTTGCCCGGCTCCTATGTTTTGGTACCTTACGTTCCGCTCTATCGGCTAAGGTAGCGCTAGGAGAACTACTGCGATTGTGCCCCGGTTCTGCCGGGCTAAGCACCTCAGTAGAGAAACCTAAAACTGACTGTCATGATAAGGCGAGAGACTGGTCGCTGTTCGGCGAGGTTTTGAGTCCCTAAAGACTTATGCCGCTTAGAGCGAGGAGCCGGTCCTGTCCGTCTTAAAGGCGTGTATCGCGCCCCGAATTCGGCCTTCCGAATACCAGGGGCTTCGCCGAAATTTAAAATTATAGAATTCTATGGCTAAGTGAGGGTGATAAAGCATTATTAGTCCGGTTGCCTCGTTCGCTGTGCTGAGCACCTCCCTCGAAGGACCCAACAATGGGAACAAGAGTGCTCAGGTTTATCCCGAACACCCTAGCACTCGCGGCATGGGGGCAGAAGCTGAGGACTAGCCATCTCTCAGATTGGATAAACAGCCAAACAGAAGGTAATATTTTAAATTCAAACAAGCGTTGCATAGCGCATATGAAACAAGTTTTCATCATACAGGATCACTGTCGGTGTCAAAACCGGCGGATCTCAGGTAGGGGTCCCGAACTGTGCGTCTAGGCTGGATGGTAACAGGAGGCAGGGGACACAATGTTTTACCCAGGTTCGGGCCCTCTTGATGGAGGTAAAACCCTACGTCCTGCTTGATTAATATTGATGATATGGGTAGTACAAGAGTAGATCTACCACGAGATCGGAGAGGCTAAACCCTAGAAGCTAGCCTATGGTATGATTGTATGTTGTGGTTGTTGTCCTACGGACTAAAACCCTTCGGTTTATATAGGCACCGGAGAGGGTTAGGGTTACATAAGGTCGGTTACAAAGGAGGAGATATCCATATCCATATTTCCTAGCTTGCCTTCCACGCCAAGTAGAGTCCCATCCGGACATGAGACAAAGTCTTCAATCTTGTATCTTCATAGTCTAACAGTCCGGCCAATGGAGATAGTCCGGCTGTCCGGAGACCCCCTAATCCAGGACTCCCTCAATCACACGAGCAAGTTTACTCAAATATTACATCCTTTGAAAACATTCGTCCACTACAAGACGGGCACCCTTCAGGACACCCTCATAATAAATTTCGGGGGTGCGATGCTCCTTTCCCTGCGGCGGTCCCTCCTTGATCAGCTTCACGGCATCTAGCTTGGCCCATTGCACCTTCATGCGGGCGAAAGCCCGGCGTGCACCTTCGATGCAGACAGACCGCTTGACGACCTCCAGCCATGGGCAGGCTTCTACAAGCAGCCTTACCAGGCCAAAGTAGCTGTTCGGAAGGGCGTCGCTAGGCCACAGCCGGACTATAAAGCCCTTCATGGCCTGTTCGAGCCGTGCTTGCCACCTATAATGGCGGAGAGCAAGTGGAGAGCCTTCCCAATCCCTCCAAGGGAGAGCGGGTATGCCTTGTCCCTTATTTGGTAAGAGGGCTTGGATTTCCAATTCATCCGTTTCTTCTGGGGCTCCTGGAGTTCTACGGCCTCCAGTTGCATAACCTTACGCCTGCCTCCATGCTGCATATCACGGGATTAGTAGCCCTTTGCGAGTTGTTTTTGGGCTGTGAGGCTCATTTCGCTCTGTGGAGGAAGCTGTTCTGCCTTGTGCCGCGTTCTCAGAAGGGGTCAATATATCAAGTGGGTGGAGCCGAAGTGTGGCGTATTGCCGGGACCGGATACCTGTCCGGAACCCCAAAGAAGACGTCCGAAGACTGGCCTTCGGAATGGTTTTATATAGAAGACGTCCCCCTCCCGGATCCTATTAGAATCGGCCTTCCTGAGTTCGACAACGCCCCTTTGAAGAAGCGCCGGAGCTGGCGTCCATGGAGCTCCCTGGAGGAAGATGACAGGGACGTCCTTTACCTGATGAGCCGGATAAGTTTTTTAGCTCGATCCGGATTGACCATGATCGAGGTCATGGCCATATGTATTATGCGGGGGGTGCAGCCGCTTCAATATAGAGGCCACCCCATGTGGGATTTCAACGGGGAGGATGACGCCACCCGCCACGGCCGCAAAGGGCCAGGATCGGCTGCTGATCTAATAAAGATCTTATCCACTTTGTACAAGGGAGAAGAGGAGGAATTCCTTCGTGTCAACCCGCAGGGCGATTTTCTATGTACAATCCTTCGAGCTAGGTAAGCGGAGACTTTTCTCGCCCATTCGTTTCGTATTCCCATAGTTATGTATTCAGTCTAGCGATTTCATCGCAGGAGCTGCGCCAGGCTGTAAAGGAGATAAACAGCCCTCCTCCACAACCCGAGGACCCTGGACGGTCCCTTGACCCGGCCTCCCAAGAGGATCCGGACATATCTGTGGAGCTGATCGATGGGGTATTTTACCAATCGAGTAATGACAATGCTTTGGTGGCCATTATGGCCGATTACCCTGGGCTACTTCTAGCCTCACAGGTGACTGAGACCGAAGTCCCAGCACTTTGAAAGGGGATCCGTCCTTGCGTTTTTTTGATTGTCGTATAACAGACGTGTTTTGCAGGGGAGGTCCTCGAGGCGGAAGGCCGAGCCTGCGGCGACTAGCCAACAAGGGGCCGCGAGGCCAGGCGGGCTGAAAAGACCCGCAGTCCGGATTGAGACACCGGCACTGCGGTACGGCGCGCCGTCTTTATTGCAAGACATTATTCTCAGAGGCATATTAACGCCCATGCCTTCTTTTCAGGAAAAAGAGTGCTCGCCGTACTATACCCGGAGAGGCTACCAATCGTGCCTCCACCAGCCAGGCTCCAAGGCCGGATTCGGAGGCGGGAACGAATACGAGGCGTGCGGCGGGCGCTCCTCCGACAGAGGATGCGGATAAACTGCCCGCCACCAATTCCGAGGTGGAAAGTGCCATGAACCACAGGCGTCGCCAGACTGTTCTTCGTGACGCTTGTTTCTCCCAAGAGGCATTGGATGCCTTCAACTCAGGAGACGCGTACCTCCGTGCCGCTCAAAATGGTCTAGCCAAAGCCACGGAGCAGTATGTAAAAGACATACGGGTGAGAAAATTTGGTGATTATATATATCAGTAGCCCCTGAGACTTGAAACAGTTAGTCCAACTGATTTAAGGATCATTTGTTATGCAGGTTCTTACAGAAAAGAATACTCAACTGTCCCAGGAGCTGGAAGAGTGCAAAGCCCAACTTCAGGCTGCACTAGCCGCAGCAGGGGAGCCCAAAGAGACCCCCTCTGGTAACATATCCTTCGAATGATAAGTATCATATAGAATGCGGCGTATATGCAGATCTGACGATAAAATTGCAGATGACGCTGGAATAAATCCGGATAAGCAACAGCTCCTACGCCAGCTGAAGGCCGGTGAGAGCATGCTTACGAGGGTGAGGCAAGAGAAGAATGATCTCCTAGATGCCAACACCAAGCTGGGCGTGGAACTAAAAGATGTCCGTGCCCAACTGTCAGACTCTGTTAAGGAGAATCGGCGGCTTCGACGCGGCATATTTAGTAAGTGCTTGAACGAACTTTGAAAAAGAGTTTGGCGAGGAAGCTGGCTGACAGAGTTATGTCTGTAGGTATGCTAACAGGTCGTCCTGCCGAGGAAATGCCCGGTTCAACGGGTGACCTTCTTCCCGAGCTCTCACAGCTGCACGAACGAGTTCAGCAGGTGATGCAAGGCATCGCCCAGGCCTTGTGGCCATCCGTCTCCATACCCGAAGGCCTTGGAGAGCTTGCAGAAAAGCTGAAGGGAGCGCGGCGGCGCTTCCGATTATGGAAGATATCAGCCTGCCGTCAGGGCACCAGGGAAGCCTGGGCAATGGTGAATACACGGTACACGAAGGCTGACCCGAACCACATGGCCGAAGTCGGACCTGTGGGGCCCGATGGGAAGGAGATCCCTGTGAGCTTAGTGTACGGCCAAGTAGAATTGGCCAGAAAGTATTCCCAATAGGACTGTAGACTAGACAGCCTATTGGATGGTATTGAAGAGGAATTCAACCAGTCAAATTGACTATGTAATTATAAAGTGACATGTATAATGCCTTCTAGCCGGATTGTAGATCGTTTGTCATGGCGGACCTTTTCACTTTAACCTCGGGACCCGACGGTCCGGAGTGTATCCGAATACCCTCTCAGTTATGTAAGAACCGGGGCATGCGTGGAGACCAGGCGTAGGGGTCATTAGTGCTTTATCAGACAAGTGCCCAACTAGTTATGTTATATTACATGGGTAGTAAGAAACATCTTCCAGGGAGAATAGTTCCGTTAAGGGTTCCTTTCCCTGGGTAAGCATTCCCTAAAGTGCATGTCCGGACTGCGATAAGAAGCGTAGAAAAAGCATCTGGGGGCAGATATGGATAATAAATAAAAGTCATCTTTTGTTCACCGACCGAATATTCCCTTAAGAATGCTAGCTTTCGGCTTCACCCAGTCTGAGGTACACGTCCGGCTGACCCGGCGGTAACAATCGTAGAGGTGCTCCCCTTATGCCCTAGCCGAATTAACGGGAACGTAGGGCATAAATACAAGAGCCAGGCAACCCAGCTTGGCCAAAACTTAAGTCATATCGATGCATATAATGGTGAAAAAAGGTACATGTGGAAGTATAACACATGTGTTGGGCGTGAGGCCCAGGTAAATAATTTAAGCTTCTGTGAAAGAAGCCCCAGGTAAGAAGAGTGCGGCTAGCGCATCTGTTATGTATGAGTGAGGCACAAGGTGACCCTTGAAGTCCTAGAGAAATAAAAGAAAGAAAGGGAAACAAGACAGATGATGCATATGCAGAAAATGGACAAAGGGAGGGGACTAACATAGAGTCCGATGCTAGGCGTAGAATCTTCGAAGCCTGGCTGCGTTCCATGGGTTCGGCTCGAGTCGACTAGTCGATGCATCCCGCAGTCGGTACGCTCCACCGGTCAGAACTTGGTCGATAATGAAGGGACCTTCCCATTTGGGCTCGAGCTTGTTCTTTTTTTTATCCGGCAGTCGTAGAACTAGTTCGCCAACGTTATAAGTTTTGGCCCGTACTTCTCTGCTTTGGTATCTGCGAGCCTGTTGCTGGTAAAATGCGGAACGGGCTTTGGCTACATCGCGCTCTTCCTCCAAGGTGTCCAGACTGTCCTGCCGATCGAGATCAGCTTCTCTTTCTTCGTACATGCGCACTCGAGGCGAGTCATGAATTATGTCACAGGGCAGGACTGCCTCTGGGCCGTACACCATAAAAAACAGTGTATATCCGGCACTACGATTTGGCGTGGTCCGCAGCCCCCAGAGTACGGAGTCGAGCTCCTCTACCCAGTGCGTGTCAGACTCCGTTAAGGAGCGCACTAATCTGGGTTTAATGCCGCTCATTATAAGACCATTTGCTCGCTCGACTTGACCGTTGGTTTGTGGGTGATAGACTGAAGCATAATCGAGCTTGATGCCCATTTTGCTGCACCAAAGTTTTACCTCGTCAGTCATGAAGTCTGTGCCGTTATTAGTGATGATGCTGTGGGGGACGCTGTAATGGTGTACAACCCCGGATATGAAATCTATCACCGGTCCGGATTCGGCTGTTTTAACCGGTTTAGCCTCTATCCATTTGGTGAATTTATCCACCATGACCAATAAGTATTTTTTCTTGTGGGTTCCCCCTTCAAGGGGTCCAACCATGTCAAGCCCCCAGACCATGAAGGGCCATGTAATGGGGATTGTTTGGAGGGCGGTGGGTGGCATGTGGCTTTGATTTGCAAAGAGCTAGCAACCGGCGCAACATTGGACCAAGTCCTGTGCATCTGCCCGGGCCGTTGGCCAATAGAATCATGTACGGAAGGCCTTGCTTACAAGAGCCCGGGCTGTAGCGTGATGACCGCCGAGTCCGGCGTGAATTTCTGCCGAAAGGTTCCGCCCTTCCTCTTCGAAGATGCACCTTTGAAGGACTCCGGTAGCGCTTTTTTTGTACAATTCTCCCTCATGGACCCTGTAGGCCTTGGATCGCCGCACTATGAAGCGTGCCTCATTTTGGTCCTCCAGAAGTTCCTATCTAGTTAGGTAGGTCAGGAATGGTTCTGTCCACGGGGTAATAATGGCCATTATTTCGTGGGCTGAATGTGTTATTTCGGTGGCGGAGCCTCCGATTGTGTCAGAGAGTTCGGTATCGGGTATTTTGGCCGGGTCTGGACTGTTGTTACCGGTGTCCCCTTCCCATGCTATGGATGGATTGAAGAGCCTTTCCAGGAATATGTTGGGAGGGACCGCATCGCGTTTTGCGCCGATGCGGGCGAGGATATCCGCCGCCTGATTGTTTTCCCGAGCCACATGGTGAAATTCGAGCCCCTCGAACCGAGCTGACATTTTTAGGACGGCATTGTGATAAGCTGCCATTTTCGGATCCTTCGCATCAAAGTCTCCATTTATTTGGGATATTGCGAGGTTTGAATCCCCGCGCACCTCTAGGCGTTGAATGCCCATGGATACTGCCATCCGGAGACCATGTAGAAGGGCCTCATATTCGGCTGCGTTGTTGGAGTCCGTATACATTATCTGTAGTATGTATTGAACTGAATCTCCTGTTGGGGACGTCAAAACGACGCCAGCCCCCAGACCAGCCAACATTTTGGAACCGTCGAAGTGCATGATCTAGTTTGAATATGTGCCGTACTCCTTAGGGAGTTCGGCTTCCATCCACTCGGCGACGAAGTCAGCCAAAACTTGCGATTTAATAGCTTGCCGTGGCTTGTAAGTTATGTCGAACGGGAGGAGCTCAATGGCCCATTTGGCAATCCGGCCCGTTGCGTCGCAGTTGTTTATAATATCGTTAAGTGGTACTTCCGAGGCTACCGTTATCGAACACTCTTGAAAGTAGTGTCGCAGCTTCCGGGATGCCATAAATACCGCGTACGCTATCTTTTGATAATGCGGGTACCGTGATTTGCATGGAGTAAGGACAGTGGACACATAGTAAACCGATTTTTGAAGGGGGAATTTGTGTCCTTCCGCTTCTCGTTCGATGACGAGTATTGCGCTTACTACTTGATGAGTTGCCGCGATGTATAATAGCATTGGTTCGCCAATGGTTGGCGCGGCCAGGACTGGGTTTGTTGCCAATATGGCTTTTATTTTGTTGAGTCCGGCCGTGGCGGCATCCGTCCACTCGAAGTGTTCGGTGCGCCGGAGGAGGCGATAAAGGGGTAATGCCTTTTCTCCCAAGCGGGAGATAAAGCGGCTTAGAGCCGCCACCTTCCAGTCAATTTTTGTATTTGTTTGAGGTCTGTTGGGGTAGCCAACTGTGACAACGCTCGGATTTTGGCCGGATTAGCTTCAATACCTCTACTGGAGACAATGAATCCCAGGAGCTTTCCGGCAGGTACGCCGAAAACGCATTTTCCGGATTGAGCTTGATGT
Organism: Triticum urartu; assembly: GCF_056163025.1. Taxonomy (NCBI): domain Eukaryota; kingdom Viridiplantae; phylum Streptophyta; class Magnoliopsida; order Poales; family Poaceae; genus Triticum; species Triticum urartu. The sequence continues at coordinate 486,062,597 of NC_141876.1, read as the reverse complement.
CATATGTTCGGAGGTTATCGAATGTGAGCCTCAAGTCGTCTACTAGAGTTTCGACATGCTTGGTTTTAACGACCACGTCATCTACGTATGCCTCCACCGTTTTGCCGATCTGGTTTGCCAGACATGTCTGAATCATGCGCTGATATGTTGCGCCGGCGTTTTTGAGCCCGAAGGGCATTGTGTTGAAGCAGAATGGGCCGTATGGTGTGATGAATGCCATTGCGGCTTGGTATGGCTCTGCCATTTTAATTTGATGGTAGCCGGAGTATGCGTCGAGGAAACACAATGAATCGTGTCCTGCGGTGGCGTCGATGATTTGATTGATGCGGGGGAGGGGGAAAGGATCCTTTGGGCAAGCCTTGTTAAGGTCCTTAAAATCGACGCACAAGCGCCAGGATTTGTCCTTCTTTGGTACCATCACCAGGTTTGCTAGCCAGTCCGGATGTTTTATGTCTCTGATGAATCTGGCCTCCAATAGCTTGGCTAGTTCCTCTCCCATGGCTTGTCTCTTAGGTTCGGAGAAACACCGAAGAGCATGCTTAACTGGCTTGAATCCTTTTAGGATATTTAAGCTGTGCTTGGCCAGCCTGCGTGGGATTCCTGGCATGTCTGAAGGGTGCCAGGCAAAAATGTCCCAGTTCTCGCGTAGAAACTCTCGTAGTGCGGCGTCAACATCAGGGTTTAATTGTGCCCCGACGGAAGTTGTTTTTGTAGGGTCCGTTGGATGGACTTGGAATTTGACTATATCATCCGCCGGTTTAAAGGAGGTGGACTTGGATCTTTTATCGAGTATCACATCATCCTTGTTCACCGTGGAGCGCAGCGCAGTTAGCTCCTCGGCCGCTAGGGCTTCGGATAGTGCCTCGAGGGCCAGTGCGGCTGTCTTATTTTTGGCGCGGAGTGCTATGTTCGGATCACTAGCAAGAGTGATGATTCCGTTGGGCCCGGGCATTTTGAGCTTCATGTACCCGTAATGGGGTATGGCTTGGAAGATTGTAAACGCCTCCCGCCCTAATAGAGCGTGGTATCCGCTGCTGATCGGGGCCACTTGGAATGTAATTTCTTCGGACCTGTAATTATCCGGCATGCCAAATACCACATCTAGTGTGATTTTCCCAGCACAGCGTGCTTCTCGACTGGGGATGATTCCCCTAAAGGTTGTGCTACTTTGCTCAATGCGGCTCCAGTCTATTTCCATCATTTGAAGAGTTTCCTCATAGATGAGGTTTAATCCGCTGCCGCCGTCCATGAGTACCTTGGTGAGTCGAAAGCCGTCCACGATTGGACTGAGGACCAGTGCAACTGGTGCTTGGGCTGTTCGGAATTTGGGTTCGTCACTAGCATTGAAGGTAATAGCCGTGTCACTCCAAGGATTTATTTCTGCTACGTGGCAGATTTCGGCCATGTTGCGGAGTGTTCGCTTGCGTCTATTATTTGACGCGAAGGTCTCAAAGACCGTTAACACCGTATTGTTGTCCACGAGATGGTGCTCTGTGGTATTCGGGAGGAGTAGATCCTCACCACTTTTGGCCACCTGCCGGAGTATCCCACATGCTCTAAGGCTGTGCGTTGGTATTGCATCCGCTGTACTATGAATTTTGCAGGGTCCATTGAGCCATCCCTCCAGTACGGTTCTTTGCCCTATAGAGGGCTTTTGCTTTTTGGTAGTTAACCCAGGTGTATTGTGATAATGCACCCTTTTATTTCGGACTGGGTTTGTATTCAGGGCTGGATTATCCCAAAATTTTATTTCGGTTTTCCAGGTGCTTTCCATCGCACAGTACTTTCGTACTATGGACACCAAGTCAGCAAAGCGTGTAATTTCACGACGACTTATGGCGTTGAGGATTCCCTTGTCTGTGCAATTATTGCAGAAGAATGAAATTGCGTCTTCCTCGCGGCAGTCCTTTATCCTATTCATGACCAGGAGGAATCTGGCCCAGTAATGGTGTATTGTTTCTTCGGGCTCTTGCCTAATTTGGGATAGATCGCTTATGTTTGGGTGGGTGGGTGGAATTGAACCCGAATCCTCACCCAATCTGAGACTCAGGGGCCAAGGAGTTTCCGAACTCGGAAGTTTGGATTCTTGGATGTTTTCCGATAAATCTAGCCCGCTGCCTAACTCTAGGTTCAGGCCTTGAGTGATGTCCTCCCCTCCACAGGTATCCATCTTGCAGGGATCGGGAATCCGGACATAGCTAGTCCTTAAGATAGATGAAGGGTTGCCGCATTGTTCCTCCACCACTGCAACATGATGGGTGACCTGGGGAGAGTTGATCTCTCTCAAATCGGGTTTAGGCCCCATCTGATCATAGTCTATAGCGACTCCCAGGGCGGCGATGCGATCCAAGAGCTCGTTCAGGGAAGAGAGCTCCATTGGATCTAACTGCTCAGCGAGTTCCGAGTTGACGTGAAGATTGCTTTCGATGACCCGAGAAGTCATCGTCGGCGCAGTGGCCGAACGGGCCGTCATAAGAAAACCACCTAGCCGGAGAGTTTGGCCGATAGCCAAAGCTCTCTCAGCAACAGTGTCGTCTTTAAAGACGGGATGAGACATCCTTCCTGGTGGCGACGGCATAGCGGAACTCTCAATGAAAGCACCAATGTTGGTGTCAAAACCGACGGATCTCGGGTAGGGGGTCCCGAACTGTGCGTCTAGGCCGGATGGTAACAGGAGGCAGGGGACACAATGTTTTACCCAGGTTCGGGCCCTCTTGATGGAGGTAAAACCCTACGTCCTGCTTGATTAATATTGATGATATGGGTAGTACAAGAGTAGATCTACCACAAGATCGGAGAGGCTAAACCCTAGAAGCTAGCCTATGGTATGATTGTATGTTGTGGTTGTTGTCCTACGGACTAAAACCCTTCGGTTTATATAGACACCGGAGAGGGTTAGGGTTACATAAGGTCGGTTACAAAGGAGTAGATATCCATATCCGTATTGCCTAGCTTGCCTTCCGCGCCAAGTAGAGTCCCATCCGGACACGAGACGAAGTCTTCAATCTTGTATCTTCATAGTCTAACAGTACGGCCAATGGAGATAGTCTGGCTATCCGGAGACCCCCTAATCCAGGACTCCCTCAATCACACAAGCAAGTTTACTCAAATATTACATCCTTTGTAAACATTTGTCCGCTACAAGATGGGCACCCTTCAGGACACCCTCATAATAAATTTTGGGGGTGCGATGCTCCTTGCCCTGCGGCGGTCCCTCCTTGATCAGCTTCACGGCGTCTAGCTTGGCCCATTGCAACTTCACGCGGGCGAAAGCCCGGCGTGCACCTTCGATGCAGACATACCGCTTGACGACCTCCAGCCGTGGGCAGGCGTCTACAAGCCGCCTCACCAGGCCAAAGTAGCTATTCGGAAGGGCGTCGCCAGGCCACAGCCGGACTATAAAGCCCTTCATGGCTTGTTCGGCCGCTTTGTGTAGCTCGACCAGCTGCTTCAGCTGGTCGCTCATAGGCACCGGGTGTTCGGTCCCAGTATACTGAGACCAGAACAACTTCTCTGTTGAGCTTCCCTCGGCCTAGTAAAATTGTGCGGCATCCGACATGCTGCGGGGCAAATCTGCGAATGCTCCTGGAGAGCTCCGGATTCGGGTAAGTAATAGTTAATTTACTTTCACATGCTTGCATTGCATATAGAATGCCTTACCCGCCGCTATTTTCTTCATCGCGTCAATCTCCTAGAGGGCCTTTTGGGCTTTGGCCTTGGCACTTTTTCGCGCTCTCGAGGGCTGCGACAAGCTCAGACTCTCGCGTCTTCGAGTCAAGCTCCAACGCCTCGTTCTTCGTCACGAGAGCTTGGAGCTCTTGCTGCACCTCGCCCACCCGAGCCTCTTGCCTTTCCCGCTCGGTGCGCTCCTTGACCGCTTTATCTTCGGCCTCGGACAGCTCTTGCCTTAAGGTCGCCACTTCGGTCGTGGCCCCTGGCAAATTCATGATGTTCCTATCATTTTGCAATCGCATTCTTTTTATACATATCCATAAACTAGGTATTACTTACCTTTGTTCTCCTCGAGCTGCCTCTTGGCAAGGCCGAGCTCGTCCTTGGACACTTCAAGGTCCTACTTCAGTGCGGCGACCTCCACAGTCAGTGCGGCAGATGCCAGCAGCGAAGCCTGCATATGCATATTGACATACTTATATTAGACTCCTGCGATGTTGTTTGATCCTCTGTTCGGCTTTTCTTTGTGAACACCGAACAGAGCATCAGGGGCTACTGTCCATGCAGTAATATTTTTCCTATATTCTAAACACTTACCTCAAAGCCTGTTAGAAGGCTGGCACAGGCTTCAGTCAATCCGCTCTTGGCGGACTGAACCTTCTGGACCATCGCACTCATAATAATACGGTGCTCCTCGTCGATGGAAGCGTTGCGAAGCGCTCCCAGCAGATTGTCCGGTGCCTCTGGATGGACAGAGGTCACCGGCACAGGCGTCTAGCCCCTCTTGGAAGGAGGCCACCTGCCCGAGTCCGGAACCACTGGAGGTTCCGGCACGGTATTCGGCCGAGGGCCGAACTCGGAGCCCTCAGGGACCTTGTCCCCTCTGCTCCCGGAGTCCGGAAGGTCGCCTTGAGGCGCCTCCGGGACTGTCTCCTCTCGATCCTATGCCTCTTGAGACAGCACCTCGGCGTTGTCCGCAGGGCAAGGGGAGGTGGCGGTTGGAAGCGGATCGCTATCCATATCCGACGAGCCCAGGGAGCCGTCCGACGATACATCGATACGGGCTTGTGGCGGCCTGCATAATCATGTTCGGCGTTAGGGAAAGCAGTGCGACAAAGGAATGCTATGATTTACTATGGTATCCGAATACTTATGACCTCCCCAGGGTCTTGGCCCTGGGAAACCACTCGTCTTCGCCTTCAACGACGGCGGTGGAACTGTCCGGAAGGAGAGTCCTTCCCTTCTTGGACCCTCCCCCCCCCCAGTTGGGGCGGCCTTCCTTTTCTTGTCTCCCCTGCCTGGAGGGGGAGCATCTTCTTCTTCCTCCTCGTCTTCGGGGGAGGAGTGTGCCGTAGAGTCATCAGACAGTGAGTCCGATGACGCCTCGCGTCGGGAACTCTTTCGGGTTCCCTTGGCCTTCTTGGTGTTCTCCGGCACCGTATAAGGAGCCAGAGTCAGCATCTTCGCCAGGAGAGCATCTGCTGGGCCTTCGGGCAAAGGAGCTGGACAGTCGATCTGTCCGGCCGTCTCCTGCTAGTCCTGTCAAAGGTACGGGAGCTTAGATCCCGCATAGAGTCAAACTATGGAAAACAAGTATCTTGTGAGAGGTAAAACAGCTTACCGCGCTGGCTTGGCGCTTCGCGCAGAATCCGCGGTCCTCGGTAGTGGGAGGGGGAACCTCGGCGCTCTTGAATAGCACCTTCCAGGCATCTTCGTGAGTTGTGTCAAAGAGCCTCTTCAGAGTTCGGTGCTGGGCCGGGTCGAACTCCCACAAGTTGAAAGCCCGTTGTTGGCACGGGAGGATCCAGCGGATGAGCATGACCTGGACCATGTTGACAAGTTTGAGCTTCTTGTTCACCATGTTTTGAATACATGTTTGGAGTCCGGTCAGCTCTCCCGAACTACCCCAGGACAAGCCCTTCTCTTGCCAGGAGGTGAGCCGCATGGGGAAGCCAGATCGGAACTCAGGGGCCGCTGCCCATTTAGGGTCACGCGGCTCAGTGATGTAGAACCACCCCGATTGCCACCCCTTTATGGTCTCCACGAAGGAGCCCTCGAGCCATGTGACATTGGGCATCTTTCCCACCATGGCGCCTCCGCACTCCGCCTGATGGCCGCTCACTACCTTCGGCTTGACGTTGAAGGTCTTCAGCCATAAGCCGAAGTGGGGCTTGATGCAGAGGAAGGCCTCGCAAACGACGATAAACGCCGAGATGGTGAGGATGAAGTTCGGGGCCAGATCATGGAAATCCAGACCGTGGTAGACATGAGCCTCGGACGAATGGGTGGAGAGGGAATCCCAGTCCGCGGAGGAAGTGGGTAAGGAACACTACCCTCTCATGGGGCCTGGGGGTGGGGATGAGCTGCCCCTCATCTGGGAGCCGGTGCGCGATGTCATCAGGCAGGTATCCGGCTCTCCTCAGCTTCTTGATGTGTCCCTCCGTGATGGAGGAGACCATCCACCTGCCTCCCGCTTCGGACATGATTGGAGAAGGTCGAGGTGGGAAATGCGGACTTGGGCGCTGGAGCTCGAGTATGTGAAAGTGGATGAGCGAAGGAGGAAGAAGGCGTGGATGAAAAGGTGAATCATTGTCCCTTTATATGGGCGGCCGAAACTATGCACCCCCACTAGCTTGGTAAAACTCGCTTATCCCCCAAGCGCCGTAATCGATGGCGCGGTTGGGTTACCCACGCCCGTATTGATGAGAATCCCGTGATAAGGGGACACGATCTCTGCTTTGACAAGACGTGTCAAAAAACTGCCTCGTGTTATGTGCGGGGCTAGTTAAAGGAAACGGTTCGAATGATCACCGGGCCAAGACGTGTCAGCAGATTAGATTTGTGGAAGTATTATTCTCTCTACGGTGGTATGTGGAACTTATTTTGCAGGGTCGGACACTATCCTTGTATTCAAATTCTTCCGTGATGTATTCGGAGGAGGAACCCGCCTTGCAATGCCGAAGGCAATACTGCGCGCCGGACTCATCGTCATTGAAAGCCTGGTTCAGGGGCTACTGAGGGAGTCCTGGATTAGGGGGTCTCCGGACAGCCGGATTATATCCTTTGGCCGGACTATTGGACTATGAAGATACAAGATTGAAGACTTCGTCTCGTGTCCGGATGGGACTCTACTTGGCGTGGAAGGCAAGCTAGGCAATACGGATATGTATATCTCCTCTTTTGTAACCGACCTTGTGTAACCCTAGCCCTCTCCGGTGTCTATATAAACTGGAGGGTTTTAGTCCGTAGGACAACATACAATCATACCATTGGCTAGCTTCTAGGGTTTAGCCTCTCTGATCTCGTGGTAGATCTACTCTTGTACTACCCATATCATCAATATTAATCAAGCAGGACGTAGGGTTTTACCTCCATCAAGAGTGCCTGAACCTGGGTAAAACTTCGTGTCCCCTGCCTCCTGTTACCATCCACCTAGACGCACAGTTCGGGACCCCCTACCCAAGATCCGCCGGTTTTGACACCGACAGGGATGCCATAGATACCTATGAGAAGATGAAAACTATATTTGGGCACCCCATAAGTGAGAGGGTTGAATCCACCTCTCTTTTGTGCTTTTATCAAAATGAAATTATGAAAGAGATGAAGGTTAGCTTAGATGATAATTTTCGTAGCATGCTTAATCTTTCTTCCACCATTAATGGTCATATGCTTTCTCAAAATAGAAAGATAAATGCTATAGATAAGAAATTTTCTCTTTTCTTTCCCAACACCAAAGATGGCAATACCTAGATCTATCCTTGTTTTCATGCCTAGTTAGGGGCGTTAAACAATAGCGCTTGTTGGGAGGCAACCCACTTTTATTTTTGTTCCTTGCTTTTTGTTCCTGTTTAGTAATAAATAAATCATCTATCCTCTATTATGATTGTGTTTTCTATGTTTTAATTAGTGTTTGTGCCAAGTAAAGCCTTTAGGATCTTCTTGGGTGATTGTTATTTGATCTTGTTGTAAGAAACAGAAAGTATGCGCTCACGAGAATAATTTTCATTTGTTTACCAGAGAGCGATAAAACACTGATTCCAACTGAAGTAGATCGATAAACAAATTATTTAGGATTTCCTAATTTCTTAGGATTTTGGAGTTACAGAAATATTCGAAACCTACAGATTGCTACAGACTATTCTGTTTTTGATAGATTCTGTTTTTCGTGTGTTGTTTGCTTATTTTGATGAATCTATGGCTAGTATCAGGGGGTATGAACCATAGACAAGTTGGAATATAGTAGGTTGAACACCAATATAAATAAAGTATGGGTTAATTATAATACCTTAAAGTGGTGGCTTATTTTCTTACACTAACGAAGCTCATGAGATTTTCTGTTGAGTTTTGTATTGTGAAGTTTTCAAGTTTTTGGGTAAAGATTTGATGGATTTTGGAATAAGGAGTGGCAAGAGCCTAAGCTTGGGGATTCCCAAGGCACTCCAAGTTAAAATTCAAGGACAACCAAAAGCCTAAGCTTGGGGATGCCCCGGAAGGCATCCCCTCTTTCATCTTCGTCTATCAGTAACTTTACTTGAGGCTATATTTTTATTCACCACATGATATGTGTTTTGCTTGGAGCGTCTTGTAAGATTTGAGTCTTTGCTTTTTAGTATACCACAATCATGCTTGTTGTACACACCCTTTTGGAGAGACACGCATGAATCGGAATTTATTAGAATACTCTATGTCCTTCACTTATATCTTTTGAGCTAGATAAATTTTGCTCTAGTGCTTCACTTATATCTTCTAAATCACGGTGGTGGTTTTATTTTATAGAAATTGTTGATCTCTCATGCTTCACTTATGTTATTTTGATAGTGTTTTAGAACAGCATGGTAATTTGCTTTGGTTATGAAATTAGTCCTAATATGATAGGCATCCAAGATGGGTATAATAAAAACTTTCATATAAAGTGCATTGAATACCATGAGAAGTTTGATACTTGATGATTGTTTTGAGATATGAAGATGGTTATATTAGAGTCATGCTAGTTGAGTAGTTGTGAATTTGAGAGATACTTGTGTTAAAGTTTGTGATTCTCGTAGCATGCACGTATGGTGAACTGTTATGTGGTGAAGTCGGAGCATGATTTATTTATTGATTGTCTTCCTTATGAGTGGCGGTCGGGGACGAGCGATGGTCTTTTCCTAACAATCTATCACCCTAGGAGCATGCGCATAGTACTTTGTTTCGATAACTAATAGATTTTTGCAATAAGTATGTGAGTTCTTTATGACTAATGTTGAGTCCAGTGATTATACGCACTCTCACCCTTCCACCATTGCTAGCCTCTCTAGTACCGCACAACTTTCACCGGTACCATAAACCCACCATATACCTTCCTCAAAACAGCCACCATACCTACCTATTATGGCACTTCCATAGCCATTCCGAGATATATTTCCATGCAACTTTCCACCATTCCGTTATTTATGGCACGCTTCATCATTGTCATATTGATTTGCATGATCATGTAGTTGACATCGTATTTGTGGCAAAGCCACCTTTCTTAATTCTTTCATACATGTCACTCTTGATTCATTGCACATGTCGGTACACCGCCGGAGGCATTTACATAGAGTAATATTTTGTTCTAAGTATCGAGTTGTAATTCTTGAGTTGTAAGTAAATAAAAGTGTGATGATCTTCATTATTAGAGCATTGTCCCGTGTGAGGAAAGAATGATGGAGACTATGATTCCCCCACAAGTCGGAATGAGATTCCGGACAAAAAAAAGAGGCCATTAAAAAAGGAGAAAAAGGCCCAAAAATGAGAGAAAAAGAGAGAAGGGGCAATGCTACTATCCCTTTTCCACACCTGTGCTTCAAAGTAGCACCATGATCTTCATGATAGAGAGTCTCCTATTTTGTCACTTTCATATACTAGTGGGAATTTTTCATTATAGAACTTGGCTTGTATATTCCAATGATGGGCTTCCTCAAAATGCCCTAGGTCTTCATGAGCAAGCGAGTTGGATGCACACTCACTTAGTTTCTTTTGTTGAGCTTTCATACACTTATAGCTCTAGTGCATCCATTATATGGCAATCCCTACTCACTCACATTGATATCTATTGATGGGCATCTCCATAGCCCATTGCTACGCCTAGTTGATGTGAGACGATCTTCTCCTTTTTGTCTTCTCCACAACCACCATTCTATTCCACCTATAGTGCTATGTCCATGGCTCACGCTCATGTATTGCGTGAAGATCGAAAAAGTTTGAGAACACCAAAAGTATGAAACAATTGCTTGGCTTGTCATCGGGGTTGTACATGATTTAAATATTTTGTGTGATGAAGATAGAGCATAGCCAGACTATATGATTTTGTAGGGATAACTTTCTTTGGCCATGTTATTTTGAGAAGACATAATTGCTTGGTTAGTATGCTTGAAGTATTATTATTTTTATGTCAATATTAAACTTTTGTCTTGAATCTTTCGGATCTAAATATCCATGCCACAATAAGTAAAATTACATTGAAAATTATGCTAGGTAGCATTCCACATCAAAAATTCTGTTTTTATCATTTACCTACTCGAGGACGAGCAGGAATTAAGCTTGGGGATGCTGATACGTCTCCAATGTATCTATAATTTTTGATTATTCCATGCTATTATATTATCTGTTTTGGATGTTTAATGGGCTTTAATATGCACTTTTATATTATTTTTGGTACTAACCTATTAATGGGAGGACCAGTGCCAGTTGTTGTTTTTGCCTATTTCAGTGTTTCGCAGAAAAGGAATATCAAACGGAATCCAAATGGAATGAAACCTTCGCGAGGATCTTTTTTGGAACAAACACAATCCAGGAGACTTGGAGTGGAGGTCAAGGAAGCAACAAGGCGGCCATGAGGTAGGGCGGCGCGCCTAGGGGGGCCAAGCGCGCCCCCCACCCTCGTGGGCCCCTCATAGCCACTACAAAAAAAGACACATCCATGACATTTTGGGCCGAACGAAAAAAAAATTGTCATACATATGACACTTCTATGACGATAATTGTGACAAAACCCGGTATCATCATAGATGTGGTGGGCTCCTACTTCTATGACAAAAAATCATGACAGAAAATGGGCTTTTCGTCCTGGGCGAGCCGGAGACGCAGCTACATGACATTCTTTGGGTCGTCCATGATGGAAAAACCGTGGTAGAAGCGAGGGGGAGGAAAATTTTGGGGAGTTCCCAGTTACGGTGGGAGGTCGGGGGCCGAGCGATGCGCGTTTCTCTCGTACACGTACGCGCGTGTGTGCGAGGCGTTGGCTCTAACTGAATCCGAGCGGGGCGTTGGGCTCTAACTGAACCCGAGCGATTGCATTGCAGGCTACGTGTTACTGAACCCGAGCGATCGATCGATGGCTGTTAACTGAACCCGATCGAGCGATTCCTTCGCTACTGCTGCTAACTGAAGCCGATCGATGGGATGAACAGTGAGTGTTGCGGGGGGGTTTGGATGAACAGTGAGCGGTGGCGTTGCCTCTGGATGAACAGGACCCCGTGGTGTGGTGGAGGGCTGGATGAACAGTAGACGGTGGAGGGGTGCCCGTGGAGGGGTGGATGAACAGGACCCCGTGGTGTGGAGGGCTGGATGAACAGTAGACGGTGGAGGGGTGGTTGAACAGGACCCCGTGGTGTGGAGGGCTGGATGAACAGTAGACGATGGAGGGGTGCCCGTGGAGGGGTGGTTGAACAGGACCCCGTGGTGTGGAGGGCTGGATGAATAGTAGACGGTGGAGGGGTGGTTGAACAGTAGCCGGTGGAGTAGCGCGCGGTGGAGGCTGGATGAACAGGAGCCCGTGGAGGCTGGAGGAGGTCGACGGTGGAGATGAACAGTATCTCGTGGAGTCCCGTTTTGCGGTACGCCACACCCCTCCCGATGAACAGGACCCCCGTTTCGACCGTAGCGCTCCAACACAAGTCCGTTTTCTCCGTTTTGCGGTACGCCACACCCCTCCCGATCAACAGGACCCCCGTTTCGACCGTAGGAGGTCCGTTTCCTTCGTTTTGCGGTACGTCAGACCCCTCCCGATCAACAGGATCCCGTTTCGAACGTGGCCAGTCGAACACAAGGCCGTTTCCTCCGTTCTGCGATACGCCACGCCTCGTTTCCATCGCTTGTTCTGTCCAAGCCCTCCCGATGAAGACGAGGCATTCCGTTGCCTCCCCATGAACATGACGCATTCCGTTGCCTCCCCATGAACACGACGACGACGCTGTTTCTCCGTTCCGACCTAGCCATGTACACGAGCCCTGGACGTACGTATGCGCGAGTAGGCGTTCGAGACCCCGCCCGTATGTACACATACGTGGCCATATTTTCTTTCTTGCACCCTGGCCGCTGTATGTACATGTAAATGCTACGTGCGTGCCTCTACTATGACACGTGCGCGCCTCTACATCGACCAGTATGTACGTACACGTTCGCGACCAGAATGACAACGCTACGTACGCTTCGACCAGGTGGGTCCCGACTGTCAGGCACTTCCTTGCCTGCGAAGATGTAGCTGGTGGGTCCCAGCAGTCAGGGGGAAACGTTTTTTTCGTGACATACGGTGGCCCGTCCGGTGGGTCCCGCTGTCAGGTGGAGGAATAATTATTTTGCACGTAATAAGGAGGCACTTCCTTGCTGCGGCCGTGGAGCCAGCTGTCAGCCTCTCCACGTACAGTCCACGTCCGATGGAAGCCGTTCCTTGACCACGTTGACCACGCCACGCCGAGAGCACCAGGGCAGTGGACGACGGTGAGGCCTAGGAAGGGGACGACGCGGAGCCGGGGAAGACGCGGCAGTGGCTGCCCACGCGTAGAGGAGTACGAGGGTTCACTAGTTCGCTGCGGTGTGAGGCTGCCGTCGCCGCAGAATAACAGGGGGTGTGGGTGAGTAGAGGGATGGCATGGCCAGCGGTGGGAGTAGTAGGGGGCGGTGAGGCCTCCGCCGCATCGCAGCCGGCCACAGGAGGCAGGAGCACGAGGCACAACCGGGGCTGGTTTGGGCGGCTGGAGCAAGAAGACCAGAGGTTGAAGAAGCACTATGGCCGTTGGATGGACATCGTACGGTCACTGGAGCTAGAATCGTGCATATTGACTAAGTTGACAAAGCCCTCCGTCCCCGTCAACTTAGTAGGCCCACAAGTCAGCCTCCCACCAAGGTGGGTCCCAGCTAGCAGGGGGTATTCATTTTTTTAGCGTAATAAGGAGGCACTTCCTTGCGTCCAAAGATATAGCTAGTGGGTTTGAGCTGTCAGCGGCGGTAACGTTTTTTCGTGAAACACATAGGCTCTTTCGGTGGGTCCCTGATGTCAGGGGAGGAATCATTATTTTGCACGTAATAAGGAGGCATTTCCTTGCGTGCGGCCGTGGACCCAGCTGTCGGCCTCTCCACGTACAGTCCACTTCAGATGCATGTCGGTCGTTGACCACGTTGACCACGCTGCGCCGAGAGCACCAGGGCGGTGGACGACGACGAGGCTTAGGAAGGGGACGACATGGAGGCAGGGAAGACTCGATAGTTGTTTCCCACGCGGAGGGGAGTACATCAAACCAACAATGGGAGTATGGTCGGGCGGTGAGGCCTGCGCGGCAGCACAGCCGGCCGCGAGGAGGAGGGAGCAGGCAGTCCTGCCAGCGCTTGTTTGAGCAGCTGGAGCAGGAAGAGCAGATATTGAAGAAGCACGACGGCCGTTGGATGGACATCCAACAGTCAGTGCTTGTGCGTCAACCTTTTTTTAGGAAAGCCTCAAATCTGTGGAAAACAGCATACAGCCCATCTGCCATTATTTCTAATAATTTACAGCGCATTTGCTAATTCTTAAGGTTTTTTTGGAGCCCATATTCTTTTTGTTAGCATTATAGCCCATATTATGGCCACGGTTAAAAATTAACGAAATTTTGCATATTTCGGTGCGGTCCGAACTGTTTTTAATCCCGAAATTTCGACTCACATTTAAATGTATATCAATATAAAATCCAACAAATTCTCCACGCATAAAAATTAATGTAATTTAAAATCTCGAAATGAAAAAAGAAGATATTTCAAACTAATTGCCGGTTTGATGTGTTTTAAAAATGTACAGCCCATTTCTCATTACTGATGGGCCATTTTCTCGGCCAGCCGAATGAAGCTATCCCCGTCTTGAAAGATTTGCAGCCCAACAGGCCTGACAAAGCGACTTACTTAGCAAATCACAAAAAAAACTAGGCTATCGCCGTGGACCCAGCTGTCAGCCTCTCCACATACAGTACTCTTCCGATGGAAGTTGGTCGTTGACCACATTGACCAAACCGCGCCGAGAGCACCAAGGCGGTGGACGACGGCGAGGCCTAGGAAGGGGACGACACGGAGCCGGGGAAGACGCGGCAGTGGATGCCCACGCGGAGAGGAGTACGAGGGTTCACTGGTTCGGCTGTGGCGTGAGGCTGCCGTCGCCGCAGAATAATAGGGGGTGTGGGTGAGTAGAGGGATTGCATGGGCCAGCGGTGGGAGTAGTAGGGGGCGGTGAGGCCTCCGCGGTATCACAGCCGGCCACGAGAGGCAGGAGCACGCGGCACAACTGGCGCAGCTTTGGGCGGCTGGAGCAAGAAGACCAGAGGTTGAAGAAGCACTACGGCCGTTGGATGGACATCGTACGGTCACTGGAGTTAGAATCGTTCATATTGACTAAGTTGACAAAGCCCTCCATCCTCATCAACGTAGTAGGCCCACAAGTCAGCCTCCCACTAGGTTGGGTCCCAGCTAGCAGGGGGAGTATTCATTTTTCTGTGCGTAATAAGGAGGCACTTCCGGTGGGTCCGAGCTAACAGCGGGGGGGAACGTTTTTTTCGCGAAATACTGTGGTCCGTCCGGTGGGTCCCAGCAGTCAGGGGCAAACCTTTTTTCACAAAATACGGTGGCCCGTCCGGTGGGTCCCAGCAGTCAGGGGGGGATGTTTTTTCCGTGAAATACTGGTGGCCCGTCCGGTGGGTCCCTGCTGTCAGGTGGAGGAATAATTATTTTGCGCGTAATAAGGAGGCACTTCCTTGCGGCTGCCGTGGACCCAGCTGTCAGCCTCTCCATGTACAGTACTCTTCCGATGGAAGTCGGTCGTTGACCACATTAACCACGCTGCGCCGAGAGCACCACGGCGGTGGACGACGGCGAGGCCTAGGAAGGGGACGACGCGGAGCTGGGGAAGACGCAGCAGTGGATGCCCATGCGAAGAGGAGTACGAGGGTTCACTAGTTCGGCTGCGGTGTGAGGCTGCCATCGCCGCAGAATAACAGGGGGAGTGGGTGAGTGGAGGGATGGCCTGGCCAGCGGTGGGAGTAGTATGGGCACGGTGAGGCCTCTGCGGCAGCACAGCCGACCACGGGAGTCAGGAGCATGCGGCACAACCGGCGCTGCTTTGGGCGGCTGGGGCAAGAAGACCAGAGGTTGAAGAAGCACTACGGCCGTTGGATGGACATCGTTGACCACGCCGCGCCGAGAGCACTAGGGCGGTGGATGACGGCGAGGCCTATGAAGGGAACGACACGGAGCTGGGAAAGACACAGCAGTGGCTGCCCACGTGGTGGAGAGTATGAGGGTTGACTGGTTCGGCTGCCGACGCCGAAAAATAACAGGAGGTGTGGGTGAGTAGAGGGATAGACAGGCCAGGGATGCGAGTATGATGGGGCCGTGAGGCCTTCCCGGCAGCACTGCCGGCCACGGGAGGCGGGAGCAGGCGGTTCCGACGGCGCTGGTTTGGGCAGCTGGTGCAGGAAGATCAGAGACTGAAGAAGCACGATTGTCGTTAGATTGACATCTAACGGTCTGACACTGGTAGAGTCGATTGTTGACTAAGTTTCTTTTTTGAGAAACCTTGTGTACGCATGAACTTAGTAGGCCCACAAGTCAGCCTCCAAATCTGTGGCAGACAACATAAAGCCCATTTGCTATTTTTTATAATTTGCAGCCCATTTGCTAATTCTTAAGTAATTTATTACAGCCCATTTTCTGCCCAGGACCATGGTCAAAAAGTCCAACCTTATTCTGCATATTTCGGTGGAGTCTGAACTATTGTAATCCCGAAATGATAAACATTTTTTAAGAACTTATTGATTTGCCAAAAAAATCATTTTGTTTTTGTAAGCAAATAAGACGTGGGACAATTTAGTTGGTTTAAGGGAAAACCAGTGGTAAAAAAATCAGCACTGGGTGGGAAAAAAACAAAAATAAGGATGTAAATATGAAAAAGGAATTTTATGTGTTTTCAATATAATGATACGTGTATATGAACTAGTAAAACTATAGGTAGAGATTAGAAAACGGATGTAGGACATGCGTTTCAAGAGGAAAATAGAACTGGGCTGTGTGTTTGATTCAGTAAAAAAACTGCCTGCGGATGTTGTAAGACAAAATATAACTGATGCTGGCGGGCCAGAGGCCAGTAGATACCCTGCTGGATCTTTGTGCCCCGTTGTCGTCATGGGTTGGGCCTGTTAAAAACAAAATAACCCTGGGCAATCTACAGCCTAGTTGAAACTTGCTCGACCTGAAAAAATAATATATGTGCTCAATAAACGAGAGAATTCTGCAAGTACAGACTGATAACTGGGATGCAACATGCATATTGTTTTTTATCGTGATAATAAGTGCATGCACTTGTTTTGAAAAAAATTGGAGAACTGGGAATTCGAACGGCGGGTGCTTATGCTACCCATCAAATAAAAATCAGGTGCCTGAAAATTCGTTTCGAAACAAATGATTCAGCTTTATATCCACGTCGACCCTCGGCATGATGGTTGGAAGCAAATGCAAGTTCATACCAAAAGATCGTTAACAACAATACCAACTTGCGGACGACAAGGTAGTACAACTACCAATACCAAACTAACTTATAATCTTTTTACTCCTGGGCCTAGTGTTCGTCTGGTAGAAAATCTTGCAGAGGACCAGCTCCCGCTCCTTCTCTTGCTCCAGGTCCCCGAGGTGGTACTGGTGCATCACCCAGTTGGTCCTCTGTTGGTCGAAGTTCTTGTTGGTGTGCAACACCAGAACCTTTTTTGCTGCCCGTCTGCCGGCCGTTGACCATCACCGGCAAGGTATTGTCGGTCTTGTGCCACATCGCGTGCATGCCGCACTCCGACTATATCTTGCGACGCGTCCACGCGCCCCTTTTGAACGCCCTGGAATTGCGCTGGAAGAAATGCTTCCTTAGGCCACTCAGTGTGATACCTGCAGTATTGTGGAATACAGGTTTTAGTGTACCTAGTTGGCATTTTCATAACATGTTTGGCATGTTGCAGTCACTTGTTTCACTTTTTATTAACTGTCAAATTGTAATTGCTTCACCAGGTCTACGTCTAAAAAGAAAAATAGAGCTATAAACAAAGGAATATGTTTGTGCAAGTAGACGGCCGATCGGTGTCTTACCTGGAAGTTTCTCAGGTTGGGTGTAACATATGTCGTGCTCGCTGTCGATGGTTGGTATGAACAAATCGATGAGAGACTGAAATCTCGCGCTGTTAGCACTCACTTTGGCCTCAAGGTGCTCGATCAGTTTCTGATCTGTGGGATCGAACTTGACGGCAGCCGGCAGCACGGGCCAATCCTTCTTCGACTTGCATCGGTAACTCCAGTTATATTGTACTCAATGTATGATCAATCGACTGTTTTAAGTGAATGATGAAAGATTTCGACAGATAAGTGGTACTCCAAATCTGAAGTCCAGAATACCCGAACACGCCGCCGGGATTCTTGTGTCACCTCACGCGCAGCGTGTTGTCACGTCAATTCAATGTGTGGACATGACGAATAATTTGACCGACGTATACTAGTACTGCTACTGTACTACTTACTAGTCGTATTTAGTGTCACGATTTACACATAGCTTTAACTAACAAGTACGCACTTGAAGCCTAACTGATATATATATATAGGTAAAACTGTGTCTATCATAGCTTGCCACAGAACTAGTTAAGTGTCCCTAAACTTTTAATGGTTCAAAAGTTATCAAAAAATATGAAATAAATATGGGAGCATCTCTCTAATGTAATAAGATGATCCAACGGAGGGATTGTCAAAATATGCATTTATGTGTCCTAGCCAAAAATAATAAGCATTTCAGCTCACTGCGACATAAATATATACTGAACTATTTGTTTTTTTGTCCAGGACACATACAGTCATATTTGTTTAATCCCTCCATTGGATCATGTTATATTATAGGTGTGCTGGTTCAGTATTTTTTTCAGAATTTTTGAGAACTTTTGCACCGTTGAAACCCTTAACTAGTTCTGTGGCAAGCACTTGTAGAAAATCCTACTCCTATATATATATATATATATATATATATATGGCTTCTGCACAGCATCTCCGTCATCATTATCAGTACATCCTACGCAGGTGAGTTAGGATGCACTTGATCCCAGGAAGGTATCTATCCTTCAAACCAGACGAGTGCTTCAAACTAACAACAGTACATAATATCCAACAAAAGAGGGTCGTGCTACAGCAGCAGAATACATGGCTCAGTCTAGATATCAGCACGAATCAAGTTGTGCATATTTGCTGTTGGCATGAACCACATCGCCGCATGTCGGGTTTGCAAAAGCCATCCATCGCATGGAAGCTTGATGCCTTTCACACACTGAAGATTATCTGGCAACAAGCTGTGTCGATGAATCTCTGGATATGGTGATTCATGAAACCCATGGTATGATGTGTAAACACAGCCCCCCTCGCGAATGGAAGTTGCATAGCATAGTAATCATCGCCGGTGATATGATCGATGATTGGTTGGATGATCGGATAATTGAGCCGTAGGAACAAGGAGTGGTTGCCGAGGCTGTAAACCTGCCTCCAGTTGAATACGCCTGGCCCAACGGAGCTGGGATCTTTCTCGAACACGAAGCAACCATAGCCATCAATGTCACGAACGTCCCACGCATTGTACTGCATGTGGTTTGATGTAATAGTTTGGTCAATTTGGTACGTGCGAATGAGCATCAAATGACCGCCGTCAGCTGAACGAGCGATAAACCACCACCCATCGGCTGGTATGATTCCAGGTCCTGGAATCATGAAGGCCAGCGCATTTGCGCCTGCTGCAACAATTCAAATTGGAGACCAAAAGGACAAAAATAAACAATCATGTTCAGAGTATGTGTGGAATTAAGATTATTATAACAGTGACACATATCATAGACAAAGAATTGCAATGCCGTGGTCATAATCATACCCCCAAGTTAAAAAATAAGCCAATGGCTTTCATATTCTAGCAATATGTCATGGTTCAAACATCATGTAACAATGAGAGGAAACAGCTATGACAGCGCCTACTCATATTCTACCATAGCACTTACTACTACTGTTCTCATATCAACTCTAAGCACTAACATGCGTTGTTATAAAAATCTTGTAAACGAGAGTAACATATAGCAATCATGATGTTATGCTCATAATATGTATTCTAACAATCATTAGATGCCAATTGTTCTCATATCAACTCTAACAATAACATGTGTGGTCATAAAACACTAGGAAATGAGAGGAACATATAGCAATGATGTGGTTATAGACATGCTATGCATTCTAAATTTGTAACAAATGAACAGGAAGTCGTATTCATAAGGTAAAGATGAGATGAGATAGAACAATTACACAACGATAGATTCCACCAATATAGGTAGCCAATCTGTGCGTCGACCACGTAAACGATGCCATCGTGCACTATAGCATCAGACAGAAATGTTTCCTCAACAGGATAGATGATGAGCCATAACCATGTATGGCGACCGGATTCCAGATTGTAAGTGCGTCTAGTGCCACCCCTAGTTGGTTTTGGAGTATTGACGACAAACCTAGTTGAGGGACTAATGTGTTTGTGAGAATTGCAGGATAACACAGGTAGAAGTCCCTCATTGATTCGGTTTTCCTACCAGAGATGACCCCTAAAAATGTATGAAGACATTGATGTCAAAGGTGGTATATGAAGATATTCACATTGAAGACTATGACAAGAGAAGACATCGCATGAAGCCTATGGAGCTCGAAGACTTAGATCTTTCGTAGTTCTTTTTCTTCTTTGTTGAGTCATAGGAACCACCATACTGTTAAGTGGGGTCCAAGAGAACCAGTCAGAATGACTGAAGTGATGCTTAACCAAAACCTATGTCTTCGAGTGAAGACTATGAGAGCGAATCTTGTCCAGAGTCGGACAAGTCAGCTTTGCTTGTAGCCCAAGTAAAGTTGCCGTGTGAGTTTGAAATCTGACCGTTGGAACACGTGTTAGTTCCTTAGTGACCCAGGGTCATTTCGGACAAATCAGGTCGGGTTGCCTAGTGGCTATAAATAGCCCACCCCCTACAACCATAAATGGTTGGCTGCTCAGAGTTAGTGTACAGCTTTTGTCGTTTGAGAGCAACCCACCTCGAAGCCTTTGAGAGAGAATTCCTTGCAAGGATAAAGCCCTAACCACCCAGAGCCAAAGAGAATTAGGCATCACTTAAGTCTTCTTGTCTGTGTGATTTGAAGACTTATTACACTTGAGGACTGTGAATCCTCCAGCCGGTTAGGCGTCGCGTTCTGAGCATCCAAGAGACATTGTGGATCGCCGGTGAACGAAGTCTGTGAAGGTTTGGGAGTCTACCTTGAAGACTTACCAGAGTGATTGGGCGAGGTCTGTGTGACCTTAGCTCAAGGGGAATACGGTGAGGACTGGGTGTCCTGAGCTGCGTGTTCAGGACTGGGTATCCGGGACTGTGTGAGCTCAGGTTTAAATACCTAGCCGCCCTAACCAGACGTACAGTTGTCACAGCAACTGGAACTGGTCCAACAAATCATTGTCTCCAATGAGTCACTGGCTTCATCCTTCCCTTCCCCTTACTTACTGTTACTCCTTGTGAAGTCATTATATGTTTGCACTATCTTTTGTCTTCACTGAGTGACTGCGTGTTCTGTTTGGCTTCATAATATCTTCCTACCTGATCCTTACTACATTGCTGCCATTAGTCACTGTGCTTTCACTCCATTGAATACTTGACTATGGTTTGCCTAGTGTAGTCTACCTTCCGCTGCATGGTAATAGGTTTATTTCTATCATTTGTCTTCGAAACTTCCACGTTTTGAAGACTTTCATAAAAATCGCCTATTCACCCCCCTCTAGTCGATATGACGCACTTTCAATTTGTATCAGAGCAAGGTACTCCCTTGTTCTGTGTGATTCGGTTTAACCACCTGGAGTTTTAGCTATGTCGACTGTAGGGATAATTTAAGTCTCCGTTGCGTGCCCCGTCTTCGATGGAACTGAATATCCCTACTGGAAGAATAAGATGCGCATGCATCTTGAAGCCATTGACGTCGACCTATGGTATGTCATCAAGAACGGCGTTCCCAAGGCTGGAGAAGGTGTCACTGCTGCTGATGTCAAGAAGTTCATTCAACTGGACTCTACTGCCAAGAATATCATCTGTGGTCATCTGACCAAAGGACAATATGGCCGGGTGAGTGCTTTGGAAACATCTAAGCTAGTCTAGGACTAGCTCTCCAAAGTCAACGAAGGCGTCTCAACCCAGAGAGATCAGAGAATCAGTGTCCTTCGCAACCTCTTCAACCGCTTCAAGAGAAATGACAATGAGAATGTCCAGCTCACATTTGATCGACTCACTGACATCACGAATGAGCTTCAAGCCCTTGGTGCTACTGATATCACCAAGCATGAAGTCATCAAGACACTACTGAGATCACTTGACAGTTTGTTTGACACCCTAGCCCTGATGATTCAAGAACGTCCTGATTTCAAGACACTCGATCCGTCTGACATACTTGAGAGGCTCAACACACATGAGTTTCAGCTTTCTGAGAAAAGAGATATCTACGGTCCAAACTATGGGCGAACTCGTGCCTTGAAGGCAAAAGCTGTCTCCTCATCTGAAGAAGAATCTGACAGCAGTTCGGATGATCCTGAAGACATTGGAAGGGAACTTGCTATGCTTGTGAAGAAGTTCCAAAAATTCACCAAGAAGAAAGGTTTCAGAAAGTCTTCCCGATCAAGTTCAAGGAATGATGAAGCTTCTGCTCATGACTACAAGAAGAAAACATGTCACAAGTGCAAGAAACCTGGCCACTTCATCTCTGAGTGTTCGTAGTGGGACAATGAGAACAAAAAGAAGAAGAGCAAGGAATATGACTCTGACGACAAGAAGAAGAAGAAATACTCAAAGTCTTCTTCCAAGTCTTCCTCAAAGTCTTCATCACACAAGAAGAGCTCATCTGGCAAGGCACGTGTGTTAGTTGGCAAGGAAATGGATTCAGAGGAGGAGTCCGCTTCTGAGGAGGTGGAGGTGGACTCTGAGGAGGAGTCCGATTCTGGCGTCGCAAGTCTGGCTACAGCATACGTTGCCAAGTCCATCTTCAACACTGAAGACAATGACTTCATCACCGACACCGATGCAAATGACAAGGACTACTCCGCTCCTTCCTAATGCTTCATGGCACGCGGTGCCAAGGTAAACACACGCACTACTCACTATCAAACATCTAGTGACGATGACTCTAATTGTGGTTCAAAACCCAGCTACAAAACACTTGCTAAAATTGCAACTGAACAACAGAAAGCCATGGAACATATTCAAAAACTGTTAGACAAAAGCGATGATCTGTTAGGCGCTGAAATGACTCGTTCTGAATCCTTAATTGAAGACATAAAAAATCTTCACGTTAAGTATGAGGAACTTGAAAGTCGTCATGAAACGCTCTCAACAACTCATGAAAAGCTTTCCTATGATTATCTTCAAAGGAAGCAAGATCTTGAGAAATTGAGAGTGGCTCATGAAGATCTTCAAAAGAAAAATGAGTCACTTCGCGCCAAACAGATCAGTTCCACTCAGGAAGGATTTGAACCACCATGTCTTAAATGCATTGAGCATGATAATGCTACTACTGTTGCTGAATGTTCTACTGCTGCTACTGTTGCAATATCTTCAACTGTTGATGTGGGAACTAACCCCTCTGCTGAGGATTCCACTGCTATTGCTGATGAGAATGCTAGGTTCAAGACTTTGCTTGAAACAGGGGTGTACAAAAGTCTTAAAGGGCATCAGACACTATGTGATGTCCTCAAAAAGCAGATCTTGAACCGAAACCCGAGGAAAGAGGGTGTTGGGTTCATAAGGAAAATGAATGCTGATGGCTCTTACTGGAAACCTGAGCAGTACCCCAAAACCACATGGGTTGCTGCAAAGGAATCTTCAGCAGATCCATCCACTCTATCTGGCTTCACTTGTGCAAACCCCATTGTCATAGATGAATCCTTTGATGCAAACTATAAACTGATTAAGAATCAGAATGGTGAAGTGTTTGCCAGGTACGTTGGTACTAACTGCAGGAATGGACCGCCTATGAAGAAGATCTGGGTTCCGAAAAAGTGTCTAGAGAATCTTCCTGTGAATGTCATCATGACACCACATGTGAAGAAGACAAACCCCAGACCACAGGCTTCATACGGTCCAAAGGCTTCATACAGATAGAGGACTCACCTGAGTCGGACTAACGCAAATGTTTTGCAGGGAAATCATACTCAGGCCTATGAATATGAGCGCGGTTCATCAAACAGCCATGTTCATAAGACCAAGAACTATTCCACTTATTCTTATGACTACTATTGTCCGCCTGCAAGACTGTTTGCTAGGGCTCCAAAGCCAAAGTTCTCAGATGCTGCACTTAGACTTATTGCTTCTAAGATACCCTTCAAGATGTGGGTGGCTAAGAAAGCTTAACTCTCTTTTGTAGGGAAAGGTCTCCAGCAGAAAACCAAAATCGTCTGACGCTATTGCTGGGGACCTTAAACATCTTGTAGGGCGCAAGATCAAATGTCCGAATGGTCTTACTATGTACTTCGTTCCTGAATCGCTTGCCACTCTCCCTATTAGTCCTAATCTGGATCTAAGCTTTCATAACCCACTGGTTCGTCAAATGTTTTTGCTTCACAATTCTCTTCGTGAAGCCTATCCCCCTAACTACACTGTAGGGTACGACACCAGCGTCTTCAGAATGGATTATTGATAGTGGGTGTACCAATCACATGACTGGCAAAAGAAGCCTTCTTATGGACTCAACCTTACGTCCATCCGACAAGAGTCACATCACATTTGCTGACACTGGTAAACGTAAGGTATTGGGCCTAGGTAGAGTTGCAATCTCAAAGGATCAACACATGGATAAAGTCATGCTTGTTGAATCCCTTGGCTTCAACTTAATGTCTGTCTCAATGCTTTGCGATTTGAACATGATCGTAATAGTTGGAAAATATCGCTGCCTTGTACTAATGGAATCTGACAAGTCTCTAGTGTTTGAAGGGTATCAGAAAGATGATTTGTACGTGGTAGATTTCTCAGCAGGACCACAGCTTGCCGTATGTCTTCTAGCAAAAGCTTCAGAATGCTGGCTTTGGCATCGGAGGCTAGGGCATGCTGGCATGAGGAACCTCCACACCCTTGCAAAGAAGAAGCATATCATAGGCATCGAGGGCATCAAGTTCAAGAAAGATCACTATGCGGTGCCTGTGAAGCAGGAAAGATGATGAGGGCCAAACATCCCTCGAAGACAATCATGACAACTACTCGACCCTTCGAACTGCTCCACATGGATCTTTTCGGTCCCACTCAATACCCAACTCTTACTACTACTGCTTGTCTCTATGGCTTTGTCATTGTTGATGATTATTCTAGATATACTTGGGTGCACATAATCCTCTACAAGACTGAAGTGCAGGATGTCTTCAGACGCTTCGCCAATCGAGTAATGAACAACTATGGCGCCAAGATAAAGCACATCAGAAGTGACAATGGCACTGAATTCAAGAACACCGGCCTTGATACATATCTTGATACCTTGGGCATCACACATGAATTCTCAGCCCCGTACATGCCACAGCAGAATGGCGTCGTCGAACGCAAGAACAGAACACTCATTGAGATGGCCCGAAGGATGCTTGATGAATACAAGACTCCAAGAAAATTCTGGCCTGAAGCCATTGATACTGCATGCCATACAATCAATCGTGTTTATCTTCACAAGCTTCTGAACAAGACATCTTATGAGCTCCTTACTGGCAAGAAGCCAAATGTCAGTTACTTCAGAGTATTTGGCGCCAGGTGCTGGATCAAGGATCCACATCACACTTCAAAATTTGCACCAAAAGCACATGAGGGTTTTATGCTTGGATATGGAAAGGATTCGCACTCCTATAGAGTCTTCAATCTCTTTCATTATAAAGTGGTTGAAATAGTGGATGTGTGGTTTGATGAGACTAACGGTTCACAAAGAGAGCACCTCCCAAATGTGCTAGATGAAGTTCCATCCAGCGAATCAATCAAGCTTATGGGAACCGGAGAAATCATACCCTCTGAAGCTCAACCTGAAAAGGAACTTATCATCTCCGCACCTGATCAACCTGAAGACAATGCTTAGCCTGAAGACAATCCTACTAACAATGACAATGATCAGCAAGAGCAAAACCTTTGCCCTGTACATCCTCGTGTTGCCAATGAAGTGCATATTGAGAGAATAATTGATAGCATCAATGCACCCAGTCCGCTCACTTGTTCAAGGGCAACTCAGCTAGCAAATTTCGGTGGGCACTTCACATTCGTCTCAATAATAGAACCCAAGAAAGTTGAAGAAGCCTTCATGGAACCTGAATGGATTCAAGCTATGCAAGAAGGGCTTCAACAGTTTGAGCTGAACAATGTATGGGAACTGGTTAAGCGTCCTGATCCTCGGAAGCACAACATAATAGGCACCAAATGGATATACCGCAACAAGCAAGATGAGCATGGTCAAGTTGTCAGAAACAAAGCTCGTCTCGTTGCTCAAGGATATACTCAAGTGGAAGGCATTGACTTCGATGAAACATTTGCTCCTGTGGCTAGACTGGAAGCCATACGCATACTGCTAGCCTATGCAAATCATCATAACATACTTCTATATCAAATGGATGTGAAGAGCGCCTTTCTCAACGCCAAGATTGAAGAAGAAGTGTATGTTGCACAACCGCCTGGCTTTGAAGATCCAAAACATCCTGACATGGTATACAAGCTCAACAAGGCACTGTATGGCCTCAAACAAGCCCCTCGGGCCTGGTATGACACACTCAAATACTTCCTGAAGAGCAAAGGCTTCATACCTGGTTCCCTCAACCCCACTCTCTTCATGAAGACATATGATGGTGAACTGTTTGTGTGCCAAATATATGTGGATGACATTATCTTCGGCTGCACCAATCAGAAGTACAGTGAAGAGTTTGGATATATGATGCAAGAGCAATATCAGATGTCCATGATGGGAGAGCTGAAGTTCTTCCTCGGTCTTCAAATACGATAGCAAAGCAACGACATCTTCATATCTCAAGAGAAGTATCTCAAAGATTGCCTGAAGAAGTTCGGTATGCAAGACTGCAAAGGCTTCACGACGCCAATGCCAGCCAAGCATCATATGGGTCCTGATGACAATTGTAAAGAGTTCGACCAAAAGGTATACCACTCCATGATTGGTTCTTTGCTTTATCTATGTGCGTCTAGGCCAGATATTATGCTTAGTGTTTGCATGTGTGCTCGATTTCAAGCGGCACCAAAGGAGTCGCATCACTTAGCTGTGAAGCGAATTCTTCGATATTTGGCTCACACCCCAACTCTAGGATTATGGTATCCAAAGGGCTCAGAGTTTGATCTGGTTGGATTCTCGGATGCTGATTATGCTGGTGACAAAGTGGATCGCAAGTCTACATCAGGCACATGTCACTTTCTGGGACGATCACTTGTATGTTGGTCTTCAAAGAAGCAGAACTGTGTATCTCTCTCCACTACTGAATCTGAATACATTGCTGCTGGATCTTGCTGCGCTCAGCTTCTGTGGATGAAGCAAACACTCAAGGACTATGGCATTCATCTGAAGCAAGTGCCACTCTACTGCGACAACGAAAGCGCCATCAAGATTGCCAACAACCCAGTTCAGCACTCGAAGACAAAACACATTGAAATTCGTCATCACTTTCTCAGAGATCATGTTGTGAAGGAAGATATTGACATCATACACGTCAACACTGAAGAGCAATTGGCAGATATCTTTACCAAGCCCTTGGATGAAAAGAGATTTTGCAAGTTACGGTGCAAGCTAAATATCTTGGAATCCTCAAATGTCCTGTGATCAGGCACACATCCTAACACTTATGCATATTGATAACTCAGATGTGCAACACATGAAGTAAAGTATATCTTCAATCAATGAAGACATACATTCTAAGTGTGAATACATTAATATGGAATTTGACTTCGGAGCGCCACGATAATTGTGCGCCATGTCTGGGTCTAATACTTCCTATACGGTGGGTAATGCCACCACCAAAATGTTCTGTTTGAAGTGTTTCACTCATGGCGTTACATTTGCTATGTATTCACATTTGGTTTGGCTTCAATTTCAACATGTCTTCATGATTATCTTCACTATGTTGATTATATATATACTAGTGTTCTGTCCTCTACAACATTTGCTTATAGCTATGTCTTCTTGTTGAATCTTTTGAACTAAGTGAATGTGATCGGACCCTAACCTCTCTATGCTTTCTATCTCAAACTCTATCTCTCCAAATCATATGCATTCTATTGAAACTATCGAATGTCTTCTCTACGTCCTTGTCAGCAGAAGATACAGAGACAAACATTAAGTCCATTTTCAATGCTCATTCCTTCACCTGAAACCTGGAGAAGTGGGAACGACCACCCGACAATCTAGGCGTGCGTGGGACGTGGAACAACCCTCGATATGCTGCATGATGGCCACGTGTTCCTCAGATGTGAATCGCTAGGGGCACCTGTGTAATAACGCAGTGCCGCCCCTGTACCTATAAATACACACCTCACAGCAGTCATTATCTCTTCTTCCACTCTCGCACGAACCCTAGCGCCACCGCTAGCCCTCGACGACGCCGGCGACGAAGCGCTTCACTGCCGCAACCTCTCCGACGCCGTCTTCACGCCGACCGCGGACATCGTCTTCTCCGCCGTCGCCGTAGGTGTCTTCCATCGCCAAGTTAGGGCACGGACGATCGAACTGCTCGGCCTCCTCTTCCACTCCGTCTAGCAGTTCTTCGTGTGGTAAATAAAACTTCCTTTTTACAGCCCCCTTGATCCTATAGCTTCGTCACTTTCTACCACAAGCAGTTTCTGTTCACACAAGTTGGATCTCTTACATACTGCATCTCATAATATGCCTAGAATATTCACTTGTATTTCACAAAGTAGTTAGATTCCTCACTTGTACCGATCCATGGATTCGTACAAATCTGGAACCAACTCCTTATCTATGAGTGAATGTCTTCGCACGATGAGGTCAATGTCTTCTAAACTGATTTATCTTCAAAATCTTCTGAGAATGCATATGACCTCTTCCCCTTCCCTCGCACCTTAATGCTGTCACAGGTACATGTCCGTGGGAGAATCCCTTGGTTCCAATAGTCTGCATTCATTTGTAGAATACTTACAGCATCACATAAATTCTCCCGAAGCCAGTTCCTGTTTGTGCAGAAAGCGAAAACCTTTGAAGCCTTTGAACGTATTGAAGCCTTTCAGTTTAAAGTTCATGGCTTTAGAGAAATCAGAAAGGAAGGGTGGCAGAAAGCGTCGAGGAGAAACTTCAAGAGATCTGCCCAATGACCTCTCAAAGCTGTACAAGACAGATCCTGAAGAGGATTACAATCAGCGCAAGACACGAATCCAATGGATTTGACACTTTTGGGCAGAACAGTGGTTCAAGTACAGATTTGTGACAAAGGAATATGCTGAAAAGAATGCCATTAAGCGACCATGGGGAGACATCCTCTACAAAAATCTTCAACCCAGGACCAGAGATGAAGCCATTGAACAAGGCTTCTATCCCTGCATGGTCCGTGGACCACAGCCTGCGGATGCTGACCCATCGTCCCTGCTATGGTGTCGTGATGACAATCTGTTTAAGCGCAACTTCCAGTTCGCCCAGAACTCAGTGAAGCAGAACAAGAAGTCCTTGGGATTAGATTTCAACCCTGGTCCCTCTGCTCCCCATGCCGATGGAACTCGTGAAGCTGAACCCAATCTTCTTGGGCCCTTCTACAACTTGGAAGGTCTCATCACTCACATCATGGTTCAAGGGACAGCAGTGAATGAGCCTGCAGATGACGCTGAATCAGATGAAGCGCCTGCAGCGCCGAAGCCAAAGAAGCTGAAGCAGCCAAAAGCTTCAAAGCCTGCCTCTGCACCAAAAATCTCACGGGCGAAGCCACTGGCAACTGCACCTCCTGAAGACAGTGCGCAGTCTGAAGATTTGTTATGCATCTCCAAGCCCCAGAAGGTCAAGATGCCTCTGCCACACACCGGCCAAGAGCTGACAGCTGCTGCCATTCTGCGTAATGATGCCATTGATCTGTCCAGTGATGAAGATCTTGCAGATGACGCTCTTGAGCAACTCATCAAGAGCAAAGAAGAAGCAGAAATCTTCAATGATCTGCCTCTCTTTGATGTGAAAATCATCCACAACTTCATTGATGAGTGGTTTGACACGTCAAACATCAGCTTCGAAGATCTGCAACTACCCATTGGCCTCAGTGTCGCCTTCCATGGCGCCATTGCTTCAGAGCTAGCTCTCGCTCAGCGCATTGTCGAACTGAAGCAAAAGATTGACTATGAAAAGGCTCGGTTCAAGAAGCATATGGCCAAACTCAGCGTGCAAGAGGTGAAAAACTTCAAGATTATGCTGCACGAGCTCAAAGAAGCCTTTCTCAAGAAACACACAGAAGCTCAAGGTTCTCGGGAGTGCATGAAGAGCCTGGCTGACAAGTGTGTGCAAGGCTACAATGAAGCTGAGCAGCGCAAGGCCCTTGGGCGTACGGGCATTGATCCCAGGATGGCTGCTAAGCAAAAGAAGAAGCCCATTGTGGCCGAACCCAACGCACCAAAGCAGGAAGCAGATCCCATTGTCTTGAAAGTGCGTTATATCGACTAGAGGGGGGGTGAATAGGCGAATTTTATGAAAGTATTCAAAACGTGGAAGTTTCGAAGACAAGCGATAGAAATAAACCTATTACCATGCAGCGAAAGGTAGACTACACTAGGCAAGCCATAGTCAAGTATTCAAGTGAGAGCACAATGACTAATAGCAGCAATGTAGTAAGGATTAGGTAGGAAGATATTATGAAGCCAAACAGAACACGCGGTCACTTAGTGAAGACAAAAGATAGTGCAATCATACAATGACTTCACGAGGAGTAACAGTAAGTAGAGGGACGGGAAGGATGAAACCAGTGACTCATTGAAGACAATGATTTGTTGGACCAGTTCCAGTTGCTGTGACAACTGTACGTCTGGTTAGGGCGGCTAGGTATTTAAACCTGAGGACACACAGTCCCGGACACCCAGTCCTGAACATGCAGCTCAGGACACCGAGTCCTCACTGTATTCCCCTTGAGCTAAGGTCACACAGACCTCGCCCAATCACTCTGGTAAGTCTTCAAGGTAGACTCCCAAACCTTCACAGACTTCGTTCACCGGCGATCCACAATGTCTCTTGGATGCTCAGAACGCGACGCCTAACCGGCTGGAGGATGCACAGTCCTCAAGTGTAATAAGTCTTCAGATCACACAGACACGAAGACTTAAGTGATGCCTAATTCTCTTTGGCTCTGGGTGGTTAGGGCTTTATCCTCGCAAGGAATTCTCTCTTAAAGGCTTTGAGGTGGGTTTCTCTCAAACGACAAAAGCCGTACACTAACTCTGAGCAGCCAACCGTTTATGGTTGTAGGGGGTGGGCTATTTATAGCCACTAGGCAACCCGACCTGATTTGTCCGAAATGACCCTGGGTCACTAAGGAACTGACACGTGTTCCAACGGTCAGATTTCAAACTCACACGGCAACTTTACTTGGGCTACAAGCAAAGCTGACTTGTCCGACTCTGGACAAGATTCGCTCTCATAGTCTTCACTCGAAGACATAGGTTTTGTTTAAGCATCACTTCAGTCATTCTGAATGGTTCTCTTGGACCCCACTTAATAGTACGGTGGTTCCTATGACTCAACAAGGAAGAGGAAAAAGAGCTACGAAAGATCTAAGTCTTCGAGCTCCACAGGCTTCATGCGATGTCTTCTCTTGTCATAGTCTTCAATGTGAATATCTTCATATACCACCTTTGACATCAATGTCTTCATACATTTTTAGGGGTCATCTCTGTTAAGAAAACTGAATCAATGAGGGACTTCTACCAGTGTTATCCTGTAATTCTCACAAACACATTAGTCCCTCAACTAGGTTTGTCGTCAATACTCCAAAACCAACTAGGGGTGGCACTAGATGCACTTACATGTCTTCCCAACTAGCATGACTGGCTCGAAGCCAAAGGCCCGGTCAACCGCTTCAGAGCTGAAGAAGACGAGGACTGCTGAGGCTGAAGCCAGGAAGAGGAAACATCCTGAAGCCTCTGCTACTGCCCCCTCCAAGAAGAAGAGGAAGACCAAGAAGGAACGGGCTGCTCCCACAGAGCCCTTGATTGTTGAACCCATCTCCATGGTTCACCCTGACGCTGAACCGCAAGAACGTCAACTGACTGTCCATGAGCCTGCTTTCACAGAGGCTCATGAAGTTGAAGACTTTCCAGTAGCTGATCCTATCACTGCTGCAGACATTGGTCACCATGACCATGTTGAAGATGATGCAGTCCTTCCTCAGCTCGAGCACCAACAGGTATCATCGCCTGTGCTAACGCACAGCGAACTCATCAGCATTGGTCGTCCTCTGACGCCAATTGCTCAGAATGCTTCATGGGCTAATCGCCCACAAGAGGAAGAAGACTTTGAGGCCCAGCCAACTCCAACTCCACA
This sequence comes from Triticum urartu, assembly GCF_056163025.1. Taxonomy (NCBI): domain Eukaryota; kingdom Viridiplantae; phylum Streptophyta; class Magnoliopsida; order Poales; family Poaceae; genus Triticum; species Triticum urartu. The sequence goes on along the minus strand of NC_141876.1, from coordinate 486,031,070 downwards.
GGCGTCGCCAGCGTTGCGCAGGCTTCGCAAAGGACCAAGGCCTCCAGTCTCTGAGTCTGAAGCTAAAGCTGTTGAAGACATTCCGGCTGCATCAGCCGATGAAGAAGAAGCCCCACAAGCTGCTACTCCCCTGTCCCACCAAGAAGCGGTTCTCGAGGAGAACGTGACTGTAACCGACCCTCCAGCTCGTCAAGTGGAGGTTGAAAATCTTGAGGCTGCCACCATCAACACCAATGAAGCCACTGACGCTGTCATGGCTGAAGCTAATGTGGAGCCTTCACCAACCCAAGCACCAGAAGTCAGCGAAGCCACTGATCCCACTGCTTCTGTTCCTGCGCCTGCTACCGGTCCTCAGTTCGACTATCATGTTGAGCACAGGCCTCAGGTACAGAAGCCAATCCCCAAGATTGCCCAGGTTTCCAGGTCCTGCATCAGCACATGGATCCTTCAATGTCAATGGCTTCAGAGCAGACAACACATTCTTCAATAGCTCCAGGAACCCCTACTCAAGGGAAAGAATATCATCTGATTGGTTCTGGAGCTATCCGCAGCGAACCTATTACTCCTGCATTCTATACAATCAAGGTCACATCTTCCCACACAAGCGTCTTGACATTGAAGCAATAGCTGGTCTGCCCTGTCTAGAAGAAGCTCTGGATTGCTTCAAAGAGGTTGGACTGCTGCCGTTCGTCACCGACCAAGAGCATTGGAATGAAGAGTTGCTGCTCCAATTCTATGCCACACTTCACATCCGCTGATATAACAGAGATCCGAAGACTTTGGTCCTGGAGTGGATGACAGGAAATGTTCATCACGAAGCCAAAGCCTTTGACATCATTGAGCTCACTGGTCTACCCACTCCTGGCGATCTCTATGAATCTGGCTGTCAACTTCACAGTGAAGCTGTGGAGAGCATCTTTCAGAAGCCTGAACCTAACATGAGTCAGATGCTCAGTATGATGAAGCCATTGCCCCAAGATGCTGCATATCCCAAAGAGTTCTTTGTTGAAGACCTAGAGTATCTGCCAAGGACTATTTATCACATCATAAGGCGAACTCTCTGGCCCATCAAAGGGCACTCTCCACATGCCAAGCTAGAAGGTGCAATGAAGACTTTGGTCTTCTATATTCTTCATGGCAAATGCTTCAATGCACAGGACTTCTTCATTCGCCAACTTGTTGCATCAGGCTCTGATCTTTTTGGCTTGAAGTTCTACGCCCCGTGGGTAATGCGGCTGATCAAACTTCACTCCACTATCTCATATCAGCCATCTGCTCGCAATCATCGGATCTTTCTGCCTGATGTGGATATGTCTATTGAAGCCATCTATCTTGAGCCTGCCAAGGAACCTCTAAGTCTTCAGAATGCAGAGCATCAAAGTTTTTCTCAGAACATTGAAGGAGTTGAAGCAGTCACTTGTGTGTATCCTTTGGCTGGCACTACACGTGCACCGCATCCTGCTCTCGCTGAAGCCACTGATAGCACAATTGCCCAACGACCCAAGAAGCGCACTCGTGTTCTCAATGACCGAGAGCTTCTTGTGGCTCTTCATCAGAAACAGGATAGGCATCATGACTGGCTGAAGCGTCAGATGCAAAGCCTCTTGGTGGATGTTAATCGCATTCGCAATCTTGCCACCAAGAATGCCTTTGTTGCCCATGAAACCTCTCGACGCACATGGAAAGGGCTAACGCTGATGTGCTCTGAAGATGATCTTCAAGAGGATGGCTTCTCTGAGCGCTTCAAGTTTGACTCCACACCTCCTCGAAGGGCAGTGCTGCGATGAACTCCATCTCTTGAAGACTCTGAGTTCTCTTCCTCTGCTGCAACTATGAATGCCAGAGTGATCGAGGATGAAGACGATGCTACTTCACCGCCACCTCCTTCAGCACGCTTCGACACTGCTCCAAGTTCTTCTGCACCGCCGAACACCACCGACGACCCTGCTGCTTCACCTACTCTTCATGGGAACGAGTAGATGCTCTATGTCCTCAAACCTTTTTGGTCCATACTGACAAAAGGGGGAGAAGCATATGAGTTTGATAGTCTTCAAGCGGGTCCATATGGGAAGGTGCTTCATATTTTGCTTCGTGTTTACAACTCTCGTTTTGATACATTTGGTTCTTTGAGTTGTAACACTTAAACTCGATGGTCGTCTGCTACTTATTTGCCACTTTGTGATGCGATGATAAATTCCGCATGTGCGACGATAAATTCCGCACTTAGATCATTTTGCAGACGTCCATTTTCCATTATGCATGTCATTATATTCACATACCTTCACATGCATAGTGGATTGTCATCATAAGTTGAAGAGGATCTCCACAAGCACAACCTTCCATGTGCATTTGCATTCCAAAAGCAAATTACTTATATGCACATCTTCAGGGGGAGGCCTTGCAACTTATGAAGACAATTCCTTATCCTTTACAATTTTACATATTATATTCCCCGTTGAAAACTTCAACTAGTTTGTCATCAATCACCAAAAAGGGGGGAGATTGTAAGTGCATCTAGTGCCACCCCTAGTTGGTTTTGGAGTATTGACGACAAACCTAGTTGAGGGACTAATGTGTTTGTGAGAATTGCAGGATAACACAGGTAGAAGTCCCTCATTGATTCGGTTTTCCTACTAGAGATGACCCCTAAAAATGTATGAAGACATTGATGTCAAAGGTGGTATATGAAGATATTCACATTGAAGACTATGACAAGAGAAGACATCGCATGAAGCCTATGGAGCTCGAAGACTTAGATCTTTCGTAGTTCTTTTTCTTCTTTGTTGAGTCATAGGAACCACCGTACTGTTAAGTGGGGTCCAAGAGAACCAGTCAGAATGACTGAAGTGATGCTTAACCAAAACCTATGTCTTCGAGTGAAGACTATGAGAGCGAATCTTGTCCAGAGTCGGACAAGTCAGCTTTGCTTGTAGCCCAAGTAAAGTTGCCGTGTGAGTTTGAAATCTGACCGTTGGAACACGTGTTAGTTCCTTAGTGACCCAGGGTCATTTCGGACAAATCAGGTCGGGTTGCCTAGTGGCTATAAATAGCCCACCCCCTACAACCATAAATGGTTGGCTGTTCAGAGTTAGTGTACGGCTTTTGTCGTTTGAGAGCAACCCACATCGAAGCCTTTGAGAGAGAATTCCTTGCGAGGATAAAGCCCTAACCACCCAGAGCCAAAGAGAATTAGGCATCACTTAAGTCTTCTTGTCTGTGTGATCTGAAGACTTATTACACTTGAGGACTGTGAATCCTCCAGCCGGTTAGGCGTCACGTTCTGAGCATCCAAGAGACATTGTGGATCGACGGTGAACGAAGTCTGTGAAGGTTTGGGAGTGTACCTTGAAGACTTACCAAAGTGATTGGGCGAGGTCTGTGTGACCTTAGCTCAAGGGGAATACGGTGAGGACTGGGTGTCCTGAGCTGCGTGTTCAGGACTGGGTGTCCGGGACTGTGTGTCCTCAGGTTTAAATACCTAGCCGCGCTAACCATACGTACAGTTGTCACAGCAACTGGAACTGGTCCAAAAAATCATTGTCTCCAACGAGTCACTGGTTTCATCCTTCCCTTCCCCTTACTTACTGTTACTCCTTGTGAAGTCATTATATGTTTGCACTATCTTTTGTCTTCACTGAGTGACTGCGTGTTCTGTTTGGCTTCATAATATCTTCCTACCTGATCCTTACTACATTGCTGCCATTAGTCATTGTGCTCTCACTCCATTGAATACTTGACTATGGTTTGACTAGTGTAGTCTACCTTCCACTGCATGGTAATAGGTTTATTTCTATTGTTTGTCTTCGAAACTTCCACGTTTTGAAGACTTTCATAAAAATCGCCTATTCACCCCCCCTCTAGTCGATATAACGCACTTTCACAGATAGACTAATCCCTTGTTGAACAAGGCAATGAGCTTGTAATCCATATAGTCTTCTGATGGTGTGGGCACTTCGCAGATTACAACTTTCTGCAAACAAAGGTCGAGCCAAAAGCTTGACGTGTCTCGTGCGTAGTAGGCAGGAGTGTCCGGCAGGCCGCGAGGCTCGATGGCGGCGGTATCCAACGATGGAAGGGTGATCTCTCGCTGGGTGTAGATATCCACGAGACACCACGGACTACCAGTGTGGTGGATGAGGATGATCCAATTGGCCTTCATGCCTGCCCAATAGTGGCCGCGCATGAAGGACAGGTGGACGGGTAGTGGTAGCATGTCGAGGGGCACCACGGCAACCTCCGTAGGATCATCAAGTCGGTGTTTGGGCCACCTGCGAGGATCGGGCATCAGCAAGCAGGGTGTCTTGAAAAGAGCCGGGCGGTTGCAGACGAGTAGACGGTACGAAGACACCGAGCATGCGGCTAGACAGACGGTGCTGAGTAGGTCCATACGACTATAGATCTGCTCCAAGAGAACATCGGGGAGGGAATTCCAATCGCGGCTCTGCGTGTCAGTCGGTTCTGCCATTGGGGTTTTCGGTGCCTGCGAGTCAGCGGGGAAGTGGATTCGGGCGGGCGAGCGAAGAAGCTTCTCCTTCTGTGGCTGAGCAGTGAGCGGGGGGATATGGTACCCGCGAGCTACCAAGGAAGATGGCGCGGGCGGGCGAGCAGTGAGCGGGGGTAAATGGTGTGGGGCCGACGATGGGGAAGAGAGGAGGAAGAAGAAGATAGGAGGAAGAAGAGTGGAAGACGGGGAAGAAAGTGCATTCAATCTCAATTCTACTACTCCCTCCGTCTAGGTGTGTAAGTCACCTTACGAAAACCAAATAATCCCAAAACACTTAGGCACCGTACATTAACTCCCTTCTCGTTTTTTGTTTTGTGGCATATCAACCAATAAGATATGTGGGATGTGCATGCTTTCAATGACTTGAGACTACCAAACATAACCGACTGATTTAGTAACACCAACATGCTGGTTCAGCTTATTAATTACGTGTCCCATCTGCTACAGTGTGTATTGTCACTTCACTGCGAAGACTAGTTGAACAGTTCTCTCTGACCTAGATGGGGAATAAATGGATCACGAGGACTTCCTTTCTACAGTATCCCTATGCCTCTACGCTCACTTCACTCATTTTTCTCCGTACCTAGTCACTTGTTGAAATCTACTCCCTCCTTTCCGGTTTATAGGGCTTATCTCAAAATTTTAGTTTTTCCATTTTATAAGGCTCAATTTGGTTGTTCCCCATCACATGTTCAGACTTCAAGGTGCATTAAATCATTGCATGCAAGTATTAAGAGAAAACTGACCAATGCATGCACTTTATGCATGCATGCATTGCAATTAATATATTCGTAAACATAATTTTTTGAGGAAAACAAGAGCATTAATTGGGTGCTTTTGCAAACTACAAAAAATATTCCACCACTCATCATCTACCTTGGTTGGTGAGATTTTTGAATTGAGCCTTATAAACCAGAAAGGAGGGAGTATAGCCAAATGGACATGTCAATGGGAGGGAGTAAGCCCCATGCATGCATGCATGCATGCAACATGCAACACTCACACGTACACATAGACGCACGCAACACTCACGCACCCATGCGGCACACAACACACGACGCAACACACACGCTCACGCTCAAGTGCTCAACCTACTCCCTACGTCCGTGAAAGACTGTACATTTAGAGATTTACACATTGATCAGGGCATAATTAACGCCCAAAAGTAGCAGACTTATGTGTGCATGCAACCATTGAGATAAGAAGATTAAATGAAGGCTGTTGCATGTTGTAATTAAGGATAGACATGTAGCCTATACCTACATCACAAGTTGGTGCATTAGTCAATCAATATCGATTTAGATTAAAGGCTAAACACATTGGAAGTGTAGATGTACATCATGTAGTACACTCTTTGTTGGAAGACCGAGGGAGGACACATGCATGCACTCACATACACAGCCAGGGCGGTTCGCGCGCAAGGGTTGGACTCGTGTCGCGCCTGCGTAAAGTTTTTTTTAACTGATTTCTTTGCTCTGCCAACTGACAGGTGGGACCCAGAAACTAGGTGACAAGTTAACCAGTCAACAAAGTGCCACGTCGACTATGTGGCTGGTCAGTAGGGTGCAATACGGTGCTCTACGATGAGCTAGTGATGGCATAATCGCCGCAAAACTATATATAGTGACCGTAAAGAGCGTACTGTTACATACATTGACCGCCAGTGTATTTTTCTCGTTTCAAATTAAGCCATATTAATCGGAAAGGACGCAGTATGGACTACTAGTACTAGTACTAGTACTGCTTTGATGTGTCCCGTCAACTCGCCGAACGAGGAGAAGCTTGCTTACTACGCCTCTCCCTCGCCCACGCGCGCGGTGGTTCGCGGGACGAGGAGAGGGTTTTGACTACAGCGCCCTCTCCCTCTCCCTCTCCCTCGCCCTCGCGGTGGATGTGAAGCAGTTCAATCGGTGTCAGATTGCCAGAAGCATATTGTACTGTAGTATCATCATTGTTGGACCTTCCGAAGAGGCGAAGAGCCAAGTGCAAGATTCACACGAGTACGAACTGTTGAACCTCCGAAGAGGCAAAGAGCCAAGCGCAAGGTTTTATAGGAGTTGTCGTCCTAGTAGGAGTGTACTAGTACAACTATAGCGAACGATGCTACTGTATGATGCCGCCACGTCACGTGTATCCAAAGTTGTGCCACCCTTTTTTCTCAAAGAGCATGTTGGAGCCCGTGCAACAACCACACAAGTTGCACGTACACATAACACATTTACTAGTAATAAATTCTAAAGGACGAATGCCAGTATGCCACACAAGTTCATCTCCAACTCATGTGATAAATTTGTGCATGACTAGTCTACATATATTCACAGCGCTACCGTCGACAATTACCGTACTCCACATACACGTTATAGATGGATACATGTCCTCCTCCAGGTTCCAGTCTCAGGTGTTCTTCATGGATGGCATGATCCATAGCGGTGGGCAACGGGAATCATTGTCGCAGCTTTCTAGTCCGGTTCCACATGATGGAGACTCATCCAAGCTGAAGCGGCACAAATCAGGGATAGCGTATCCCAGCATGTCGTTCATCCGGCGGTGCGCACTGAAGACACAACCATGCTTCATGAACGGCAAGCCTTCCGTGTCGTGCACGGAAGGTGGCATCCGCTTCACAATGGGGTAGCTGTCCCCGATGAAAAGCGAGTACTCTCCAAGAGTGTTCCTCGGCACCCACGTAGCATCACGGGGGTCGAACTCGGCGCCGTTCATCTGGTACATGTGGCATCCCAGATCTGGACACATGGTGACGTACATAGTCAAGGTCCATGCATAATAATGTTGTGCTCAAATGTGGCAGTCAGTAATACTGTGCAGCAAATAGGACCACTCCGGTATAGAGGAAGTAAAATAACCGGCTTATTATATATAGCCACTCTTGGCTACATGGATGAGATAGTAAGACATGGAAAAACAAAAATGGTGGCAGCTAGTGGGTTCAAATCTTCAAGGGCCTAGCTAGCTATACGCGTCCTCCAAGGTAAAAAGTACTCCTACTAGTACTACAAAGTATACTACTAGTACAACAATGAAAGAGAAGGCGAGAGGGTTAAAAATGGAATACCTGGGTAGATGGTGACGGTCCGATCGTGGTAGATTATGTGACCATGTTGCACATCAGTGGTACCATGGGTAACGACTGCTAAGATAGTTGATCCCAATATGCCAAAGTCAGCTACAAGGTTCCAGGTTAGACCGAATCGCGGATGCAAATGCACATCCAGGATCGGCAATCTTAATTTGATCGGGGGATGACTGGTCCCTGCAAAATAATGGAGTACCGTTAGGGATGCAAATGATGGTTTGTGCATTCCGTTTGTAATCTCCCATACCGTAGGATGTCAACCAGATGAAACAAGTCCCCTGGCTTGTCACCACGAAGATGCGGCCAAGATGGCGCATGGCGTCTTCGAACGTGTAGGGGTACAAAGCTGCCGCTGCCAACATGCGCCAGCCTCTGCCGTTATTGCCTCCTGCATTGATGGCAATCCTTATGTCGAACACCGCGATGAGATAGTAATCGTCGTAGCCGCGTCGCTTTGTCGGCGGGTCCGCAAGTGCTATCTTCTTCAATCTCATGTAGGCATCATCATACGTATTCTTGCCTAGCCAGTCCGGAAGGTCGATCCCAATGGTGGAGAAGGGGTCTACCGGAACGGCTGCACTGCTGTGGATGTTGTGCAAAATGATGGTGGTATCCGGCCGGAGGTATGCAAGCCAATCTTCGTTGGCACCGACCCAGACCTATATATAAGACGGTGGGCAGCAGAGAAATTACGGGATGGAAATGGAATAACTATGTACTACATGATCAAACTCCATTACTGACCTGCTCATCGGACAAAAACCGACTACCTCTCAATGTCGGAAACTCTAGCGGAGTCAACGTGCAACCATGGCCAAGGAGCGGTGGACTGTTTGAAGGATTGTCCCATAGAAGAACCTTCTCCTCGAGGATGCATGGAAGACCAACAAGCATGGCCTGTTTAAGCAGTGTCTTGAAAAAGTTGGTGCAGGAAGCACCGAGTCTTACGGCGGTGAGGACGTCGGAGCGGCGTGCGATTTCTCCCACAGGAGGATCGTCGTCCAAGGTCTCCCAGCCCCGACGAGGAGGAGAACCGCCTGGCGAATCCATGGGAGCAGCGATGAACTGCCTTCTCTTCGAGGGGAGGGGAACTGGCGAGGAGGAGTGAGGGAGTCCTGGATTAGGGGGTGTCTGGATAGCCGGACTATACCTTCGGCCGGACTCCTGGACTATGAAGATACAAGATTGAAGACTTCGTCCCGTGTCCGGAAGGGACTTTCCTTGGCGTGGAAGGCAAGCTTGGCGATACGGATATGTAAATCTCCTACCATTGTAACTGACTCTGTGTAACCCTAGCCCTCTCCGGTGTCTATATAAACCGGAGGGTTTTAGTCCATAGGACGAACAACAATCATACCATAGGCTAGCTTCTAGGGTTTAGCCTCTCTGATCTCGTGGTAGATCTACTCGTGTACTACCCATATCATCAATATTAATCAAGCAGGACGTAGGGTTTTACCTCCATTAAGAGGGCCCAAACCTGGGTAAAACATTGTGTCCCCTGCCTCCTGTTACCATCCGGCCTAGATGCACAGTTCGGGACCCCCTACCCGAGATCTGCCGGTTTTGACACCGACATTGGTGCTTTCATTGAGAGTTCCTCTGTGTCGTCACTTTTAGGCCCGATGGCTTCTCCGATCATCAACAGCGATGCGATCCAGGGTGAGACTTTTCTCCCCGGACAGATCTTCGTATTCGGTGGCTTTGCACTGCGGGCCAATTCGCTTGGTCATCTGGAGCAGATCGAAAGCTACACCCCTGGCCATCAGGTCAGATTTGGAAGTTTGAACTACACGGCCGACATCCACGAAGACTTGATCTTCGACGGATTCGAGCCATAGCCGAGCGCGCCACACTGTCACGATGGGCATGATTTAGCTCTGCCGCCGAACAGTGCCCTGGAGGCCGCACCTGTGTCCGCTCCGACCCCTAGCTCGGAGCCGATCACACCAATCGAGGATGGGTGGTTAGACACCGCCTCGGGGGCTGCAATCTCTACGGCGATCAAGCTGAACACCAGCCCTATTCTCTGCGAAGCCCGTGACTCCAAGGAGTCAGACTCCTCTCCAGACTCCGAGCCCTCCGCGCCCCAACCAATCGAACCCGATTGGGCGCCGATCATGGAGTTCACCGCCGCGGACATCTTTCAGCACTCGCCCTTTGGCGATATTCTGAATTCACTAAAGTCTCTCTCTTTATTAGGAGAGCCATGGCCGGACTATGGTCAACAAGGTTGGGATGCGGATGATGAAGAAATTCAAAGCCCACCCACCACCCACTTCGTAGCCACTGTCGATAATTTAAACGACGTGCTCGACTTCGACTCCGAAGACATCGACGGTATGGATGACGATGTAGGAGATGAACATGAACCAACGCCTATAAGGCACTGGACAGCCACCTCATCTCATGATGTATACATGGTGGACACACCCAAAGGAAGCGACAACGAGGAACACAGGGATGCAACAAGGGATCGTTCACTCGAAAAGCAATCAAAGCGGCAACGTAAGCGCCGCTCCAAGCCCCGCCTCGACAGAGACAGCAGCCATACAGACCCAGCCATAGAGCAGGACGAGCCGGCGGACGACGAACATGCCTTCGAGCAAGCGTCCGAACAGGGCAACTTGGATAAACAAACCGAACACCCCGTCCCCGGCAAAAACAACAGTCCGGATGACCTTACGCCGGATAAACTCATGGAGTAGAAGAACCTCCACAAAAGGCTCGTCGCCACTGCGCATAGCCTAAAAAAGCAGAAGCGGAAGCTCAAAACTGCGGAAGATGCACTCAGAATCAGATGGAGCAAAGTACGCAACACCGTAGACAAATATGCCGGCAGTCGCCGCACAAAAAGCTATCCAAAGCAAAAGCTACTACCTGAATTTGACGAGGAGGCCTTAGAGCCCCCGCAGTCAAAAAATAGGAAAGCCATCCGGTCGCATGGACGACCGCATGGCCAGCATGGAGCGGCAAGCGGCGCCGCACACAAACCGGCACGCGATCCACCAAAGGATCCGCATCAAAAAGACGGGCCAGCCAGATCTATATACGGGCCAAGAAAGCAAGCTCTAGTAAGCAATGCAACACAACAAATATCCGAACATCACGACACACCCAAATACAGGGGGGCTGCACACCCCCTATGTTTCACCGATGAGGTGCTGGACCATGAATTTCCAGCGGGATTCAAGCCCGTAAACATAGAGGCGTACGACAGAACAACAGACCCTGGGGTCTGGATCAAGGATTATATCCTCCACATACACATGGCCAGAGGAGATGACCTCCACGCCATAAAATACTTACCCCTCAAGCTTAAAGGGCTAGCCCGGCATTGGCTCAAAAGCCTTCCCGAAAACACCATTGGAAGTTGGGAAGAGCTTGAGGATGCTTTCCGGGCAAATTTTCAAGGGACCTATGTCCGCCCTCCGAATGCAGACGATCTCAGTCACATAACTCAACAGCCTGGAGAGTCGGCCCGGAAATTCTGGAACAGATTTCTTACTAAAAAGAATCAGATAGTCGACTGTCCGGACGCTGAAGCCCTAGCAGCTTTTAAGCACAACGTTCGAGATGAATGGCTCGCCAGACACCTCGGCCAAGAAAAGCCAAGAACAATGGCCACATTAACAAGCCTCATGACCTGCTTTTGCGCAGGAGAGGACAACTGGTTGGCAAGATGTAGCACCAGCGACCCAAGTACATCTGAAGTTAGGGATGGAAACAGAAAACCCCGACGCAGCAAGGACCAGCGCCGGAATAAGGGGAACAGCCCAAAGAGCACGACAGTCAACGCCGGATTCAAAAGCTCGCGGCAGAATCAGAGAAAGCCGCCCCTCAAGGATAACAGGGACGAGCTATCCAACTTAAACAAAATCTTGGACAAGATATGTCAAATACATAGTACTCCCGGGAAGCCTGCGAACCATACCCACAGAGATTGTTGGGTTTTCAAGCAAGCCGGCAAACTCAACGCCGAACACAAGGGGCTCGACACACCAAGTGAGGACGACGATGAACCCCACAAGCAGAGCACCAGAAAACAAAAGGATTTCCCACAACAAGTCAAAACAGTACCCTTACTTCACATGACGAATAGAACGGCGCCACCAAAGATACGCGCCATATGGCCTATCCCAAAGGAGTCTCGCCAATGGTTGTTAAAACCGATCACCTTCGACCATCAGGATTACTCTAGAAGTATCCGGAACGCAGGCTGGACTGCCTTGGTATTAGATCCAATAATCGGCAGACTCCATTTTACAAATGTCCTGATGGACGGCGGCAGTGGTCTAAACCTGTTATACCAGGACACAATCCACAACATGGGGATAGACCCACCAAAAAATTCGCCATAGCAAAACCTCCTTTCAAGGGGTAACGCCAGGCTCGGATGCCCGTTGCATGGGTTCTCTCTAGCTAGAAGTTATGTTCGGCTCCCCCGATAACTCCGTCGCGAACAGCTAACTTTCCACATCGCCCCATTCTCAAGTAGCTATCAAGCACTGCTGGGACGCGAAGCTTTCGCCCGCTTTAACGCAATACCGCATTATGCATCTCTTACGCTTAAGATGCCCGGTCCACGAGGCATCATCTCATTAAAGGGAAAACATTGAGTGTTCCTCCGCGCGGAAAATAGTGCGGCTGCCTTGACAGCCCCACAATAAAGCGGCTTCACCAGTCAAAGCATCTAAACAGGTCGTCAAGACCACGGACACGGCTAGACGAGTCCGGCATAAACATACAATTGATAAAGGCTTAATAGCCATATACCCCTGTACTAGGGGCTCCGCGCATATTAAACAAGAGACAATAAAGCTCAATTTTACCCATTTCGATTTATACTTTGTTTATTTAGTATAATTCATGTTCGGCACGATCTTTCTTTAACTAAGTTCCTCTCTTTTACAGATGAACACCGTGCTACGCCCGTCCAGGATACGGCACAACGGAGACACAGGCACAGACGTGCAGCAGGGACCCGTTCCAAGGATTCTTTTCAGATTAAGACCATGCGTAAACCTTTTTTACTGTCTCTTGTTGATACACATCCCCTGGTTTCTTGGTATAACCAAGGAGGAGGCTGGCGTTTTGGCATGTGGCCACGTCAGAGTTTTGCGCGTACCTGGACACTAGGGGCTTATTACTAAGGGTGTTATCCCGCCCTCATAAAGACTGAATACCTTAGGGAGTGTTCGGCATCGCGAGTTTGGCCTTATATGCATCAGCTCCAAATCATGTCTTTGGTCAAATGTTGGGTTTGCCCGGCTCCTGTGTTTTGCTGCCTTACGTTCCGCTCTATCGGCTAAGGCGGCACCAAGAGAACTACTGCGATTGTGCCCTAATTCGGCCAGGCGAGCACCTAAGTAGAGAAAGCCGAAAACTGACTGTCATGATATAGCGTGAGACTGGTCAACCACTCGATGACTTACCGGAATCTTTAGGATTCCTCCGCATTAATGAAGGGCCGTTTCCCGGCCAGGCACATACGCGCCCCGAGTTCGGGCGAGCGCGGGCGCCACCAGGGGCTATATAAGTAGCCTCAATGTCAAACTCCTATGGCTAAGTGAAAGTGATAAAGCATCATAGTCCGATTGCCTAGTTCGCTGCGCTATCACCTCCTTTGTAGGACCAAGACGTTGGATCAAGTGTGAAAATGCGCCTTCTACGAACACCCCCGCATTATGTGCGTGGGGGCTGAAGCCGACGACTGCCATCTTTCAGATTATATATACGTATATGTTAAACGGCCGCACAGGAGGTATTATAATACTTGCAGGCACAAGTATAAAAAGCTTCTGCAATTTATCAAAATATTGTTTTACAATAATACATGCTATTCGAATATAGTATCCTTCGAGCACTGCGTCTCTATTAAACGAGCGCCTTGCAGAACTTCCTGAAAATAGCGGTCGGCAGGTACTCGGCTTCCATCCGAGTCTGGGGATGCAACAGCGGTGGCTTCCATTTCCGCCCAGTATGTCTTGACACGGGCAAGAGCCATCCGCGCACCCTCTATGCACGCTGACCTCTTCATCGCATTGATATGCGGCGCCGCACCAAGGAACTGCTGCAACAAGTTGAAATAACTTTTCGGCTCTGGCCTCTCTGGCCACAGATGACTCATGACATACTTCATGGTGAGTCCGGACAGCCTATTTAGCTCGGCCCATTCGGCCAAACGATCGGCTAATGACAGTGGACGCTCTGGATTGTGGAACTGCGACCAGAAGAGCTTTTCCAGTTCGCGATCTTCTTGATCTCGGAAGTGTTCGGCCACATCTGCAACACTCGCTTCTAAATCCAGATAGGTGTCCGTCGTACTCCACATCTAGTCTAACGGAGCATGTTTAGGATCACAGAACTTCCTCCGCAGCATAAAGGGCTTTCCAGCCGCGATCTCTCCGGCCTGACGCAACTCCTCCTTCATAGCTCTCATCGTAGAGCGAGCATCCTTGGAATCGGCAACGGCCTTCTTCAGGTCCCTCTGTTCCTCCTGATCTTTTTCAAGAAGCTTGCAATGGTCAGCAGCATTCTTCAGCTTCACGGCCATCTCGGCCATTTCCTTCTTGCTTCGGCAGTGAGCAGCCTGTTCGGCTTTCAGCTCTTCAATTGCCTTTTCGGCAGCCGCATCACTTTTCCTGGCTTGCTCCTTGGCTCGGGCAAGTTCCGCTCGAAGATTCTCCATGGCAGCAGCACCATCTGCATCAAGCACACACATTGTAAGATACTGGCATAAAGCTCCTCTTACCAGGCGCCCCCGAAGGAATTACATACCTTGTTCCTCGTCAAGCCACTTGTTGACAAGCGCGATGTCGGCATCTGCCACGTCAAGTTGCCGCTTTAGCTCGGCAAATCCATCAGTCCGGCTGGCCACTGGACACTTCGCCACCTACGTATAAAGGCGGCATATTAGACCTGGGATTATGATCCTCTGTGCGTCGTCACTTTTGACAACACACAGAGTCTCAGGGGCTACTATCTACACAGGGTGCATCTTATTTATGCGCAACTGTCCAAAAAGGGTACATTATCTCGCGTACCTCAAAACCTGTCAGTAAACTCCTAACGGCCTCGTGCAATCCGCTCTCCGTGGATGAAATCCTCTCAATCACCGTACCCATCAATGCACGGTGCTCCTCTGAGATAGATGCTCGCCCTAGCAGATCCTTCAGCTCCTCCGACCGCGCACCAGACGGTGCCGGACTCGTCCGATGGCCCTTTTCGAAGGCCAGACACGGAGGGCTTTAGGGGGCCATATGACTACCTTCCGGCCCCGCCGGATTCGGAGAAACCCTCCGCGACGATACCTCGGGGTCGCCCGCCTCGCAAGGCGGTACGGCAGGGGGAGGCGTTCCCCTCTCCATCATCTCCGGAAGAAGATCCCCCGAAGACAAGCTCTGCTGAGAAGGGCTAAGGTCCGAGCTACAAGGTAAATTTTCGATTGCTTTTCTCAGATATAAAGTAGGGATTTCTCTCGTTTCTTAAAAAGAAAACTCCTCTCTACTTACGGCTCGGTGGAGGGCTGATCCCCTTGAGGGCATAATTCGGGCGAAGTATCCCCCAGCACAGGACCCTCTGGCGAAGATTTCTTCCCCCGCTTTAAGGCCATGGTCCCCGGGTCTTCAAAGGCGGTCCTCTTCTTCCCCTGATGAGAGGAATTTTCGATTCCTCCCTTCCGGACAACCTCCTTTGAGGAGGCTGTAGCTTCCTTGTCCCCTCCCTCGCTTCCCTTTGAAGGCACAACCTCCAACATCCTGACTAGCATGGGACCCGACGTGGTCTCGGGGAGGGGGGTCGGACACCTGATTAGCTTTGCTTTCACTATCCACTCTTGTTTAAAGGACAGCTCTTTTAGGGGCAATTTTATGATAAATATATGGATAGCGAGTCCGGGCACAAGGCTACTTACTTGAGTATCCGGACGATTGCAGCTCAGACCTGCGTCCTCTGTAGAATCCGGACACACTACTTGTGGTCCGAAGAACAATTTGTACATATCCACGGGCGTCATGCCAAGAAAATGTTGGAGAACTCGTGGTCCCTCCGGGTTGAACTCCCACGGGCGGAGGGGGCGACGTTTGCAGGGCAGAACTCGGTGAATTAACATAACCTGCGTCACCATGACCAGACTAATGTCTCCTTCTAGGAGATCTCGGATGCGGCCCTGCAACAGGGGCACGTCCTTTGCCGGCCCCCAGTCCAGCCCCATATTGACCCATGATGCCAGTCGTGGCGGGGGACCCGAGCGAAAGGCAGGTGGCGCCACCCACTTAGGGGCCATGGGAGCGGTAATATAAAACCACTCTCGTTGCCATAAGCTGGACTCCTCTTGAAAAGAGCCCTTGGGCCATGGAGTACCAGCATTCTTGCTTATAAAAGCACCTCCGCACTCCGCGTGTCGTCCCTCGATCATCTTCGGCTCTACTTTGAAGGTCTTGAGCCATAGTCCGAAGTGAGGAGTGATACGGAGGAAGGCTTCACACACGATGATGAATGAGGAAATATGGAGGATGGACTCCGGGGCTAAGTCGTGAAATTCCAGCCCATAAAAATACATGAGCCCCCTCACGAAGGGATCCGTCGGGAAGCCTAGCCCCCGAAGGAAGTGAGACATGAACACCACACTCTCACCGGGCTTGGGAGTGGGAATGACCTGCCCTTGAGCAGGCAGCCTATGCGAGATTTCGCCGGTCAAGAACCTGGCCTCTCTCAACTTCAGCACGTCCTCCTCCGTGACGGAGGAGGGCATCCATCGGCCTCGAAGGTCGGAACCGGACATTGTCGAAGGTCCGAAGCGCCTGAAATCTAGAGCCTTGGGTGTTGGAACTCGAGGCAAAGGGCGAACTCGTTTGAGATTGAAATAAAGGAGTAAGGCCTTGGTATCTTTATAAGAGGTTGAATACCAAGGGCCTTCCCCGTGACCGTTTGGGACTCGCCTTTGATTGAGAAAATATACGAACGGGTACAGTTGGGTTACCCACGCCCGTATTGATGAGAATCCCGGAATAAGGGGACACGATCTCTGCTTTAACAAGACGTGCCAAGGAAACCGCCTCGCTAAACGCGCTGAGGTGGGACGGTAAAATGATTCGAATAAAGACTTGGCCGTGGTGTGATGTCACGCTACGGAATACGTCAGCAAATTAGATTTGTGTAAATATTATTCTCTCTATGGCAATATGTGGAAACTTATTTTGCAGAGCCGGACACTACCTTTGTGTTCAAAATCTTCTATGAAGTACTTGGAGGAGGAACCCGCCTTGCAATGTCGAAGACAATCTGCGCGCCGGACTCGTCGTCATTGAAGCCTGGTTCAGGGGCTACTGAGGGAGTCCTGGATTAGGGGGTGTCTGGATAGCCGGACTATACCTTCGGCCGGACTCCTGGACTATGAAGATACAAGATTGAAGACTTCGTCCCGTGTCCGGAAGGGACTTTCCTTGGCGTGGAAGGCAAGCTTGGCGATACAGATATGTAGATCTCCTACCATTGTAACCGACTCTGTGTAACCCTAGCCCTCTCCGGTGTCTATATAAACCGGAGGGTTTTAGTCCGTAGGACGAACAACAATCATACCATAGGCTAGCTTCTAGGGTTTAGCCTCTCTGATCTCGTGGTAGATCTACTCTTGTACTACCCATATCATCAATATTAATCAAGCAGGACGTAGGGTTTTACCTCCATCAAGAGGGCCCGAACCTGGGTAAAACATCGTGTCCCCTGCCTCCTGTTACCATCCGGCCTAGACGCACAGTTTGGGACCCCCAACCCGAGATCCGCCGGTTTTGACACCGATAAGGAGATAAGAGCGTAGTAACCGCAGGGCCTCGTCCCTTCCAACTATAGATCATTCCTCAGTGAAGGGGTGAGGCTATTATTTACTACTAGTACTCCCTCCGATTCTTTTTGCTCTGCGCATAAGAGCAGACCCGGATACCAAGGCAGGGGCTCGCTGCATGCTTTCAGGACGGAAATACCCCTGGCGCATGGATGGGAGGAGTTAGCAGCTATAAATGCCCCATGCAGCCCATTGGCTGTCCGCCCGCGTTCTCCTCTCTCTGCATGCTGCATGGATGTCTCCCTCTCTCACACATGGCTGCATGCGGTGGCGCTGGCCTATGAGAAGCTCGCGTGGAGATAGCAATCTTCTCTCCAAAAGTGATTTTTTTTAAAGAAAGGGATTATGGAATGTTATGGGATTGCATTATACTGCAAATAATAGCACTAGTAAGAAACTTTTGGCACTAGGTAGTAGTTTTTGGCGTGGATTAAGAAATTTTTGGTATGTTTTTGCCATTTTTTGTACACGCCAACTAGTGTCAAAAAACGTCTTACATTATGTGACGGAGGAGTACGTACTTGTAATGTAGCAGTACTAGTACTACTTTTCTCAACTAGTAGTGCGATGTACTGTACTTCTAGTCTAGTCTAGTATAGTGCACCAGTTTTGAACTCTTGAATCTCAGGGCCAAGGAGCTATAGTTGGAAGTGGAGGGTACTATTGCTCTCTAGAACCATCGTTGTACTATCAATGCAGGGGAAGTACACCTGCGTAGTGGCCTAGTGGGTACTCTCGGTGCTCTATTCAGCCGCTCCTCTCACGTAGCTGGCCTACTCAGCCGCTCCTCTCACGCACACACTAGCAGCCTGTTTATCAGCGACGGTTACTGCGGGGGCAGAACATTTGAGTTATTTGATACAGCGAGACTAGGCTTTTCGCTTCCATTTGTGGAGGTGTAATGGATCTCATCGAACTTTGTTAGTAGTTCCTTCTTTGTGAATGAGATGAAGCAAAGCTTTTGCCTCCGTTTCAAAAAAAACACGGCAAGAGGAATTTCTTTTATAGTAGAGCCGATAATGGAGTGAAGTCCATGCATGCAACGCCACAAGCTACAGAGTAGTAGTAGAGCACTTTACGTACAGAGCCATATTGCACAGTTCCCAATGCCCTGCCAGGCTTTTCCGGCTCCTCGGGCTTAATTGGGAGGCGCTAGTTTAAATGTGCTACTAGCTGGAAGCTGCAAGCGAGGTGCGGCTAGGGCGAGCACGCGAGCCACGGGATGCTGGGAAGGAAAACCCGTTCACGTGGCTAGGCTGTCCAGTGCACCCAGATTGTGGGGCCGCACGTCCGTTTGACTTCAAAACTCAAACTACCCGTGTAAAATATTGGCCCGCAGCGAAGTGTAGTAGTACTATTTTTAAAAAAAGGCCGTCGTGCGTTCGGCCGGGATCGAACCCACAAAACGAGGTATACACTCCCGCGACCACTAGTATTACTCGTTAGAGTACAACGCAACCAGAATCGCCTTTTGTCGCTAGTAGTACGTACATTGTTCGTTACAAGAAACCCCTAAGAGCATGGTTAATAGTATAGCCAGCTGCTGGCTATAAGCCAGTGCCATGTCATCTACATCCCATCTTATAGCCAACATGTAGTAGTAGTTTATTTCTTATAGCCTGCTGACTCAGCTCTATTGTACTTGCTCTAATAATGCAAGAAGCCACTAAAATGCCAAGAAACTACTACCACTTGCATATGTGGCAGACTTAAGATAAGACTACCTTATCAACCATTGTACATGCTCTTACCAACAAAAATCCTTGAGTGACCTCCTACCTCCGGCCCGTCCACCTAGTCATCCTCGGCCATGGGACGCAGCTACCGCCGCCGGCAGAAGGCGAGGTCAAAACCGCCGGTGATGTGGAGCCCATGTTGCGGCATCCCGGATGCCAGCTCCGTCCAGCGCTCACGGCCGCTAGCTAGCCAAGATAGCTCCGTCCAGCTGCTTGTCTGCAAGTTTTGCTAGCTAGATTGGCAAGGCAGTGCGGCGGCTTGCTCGCGCGCGCCGCGCTAAGGCCAGCCATCTGGCTCGAGCGAAGACCAGCGCGGCGGCTTGCTCGCTCGTGAGTCACGCTCGGGCCAGCCCGCCAACCCGTGCGGAGGCCAGCGCGGCGTCCGGCCCGTCCGGCGGAGCGGCGGCCAACTCGCTCATCACCGGTGCCACCGACGCACACGCATCAGTACTATTTGAAGTAATGTTCAGGAAAAATAATGATTTAAGGGGGAATAACAGGATAGAAGGTCAGATGTGGGTCCCTCGTGTCAACGGTCATACAAAATGTGTTGGTTTAAGCTGCCTTGTCAGCACGGACATGTGGGCCAACCCTATCATAAATGGGTTTAAACGAACCTAATCGGTAGGAGTACTAGGTAGTTTTTGGCGTGGATTAAGAAATTTTGGGTATGTTTTTGCTATTTTTTGTATAATAGATTCCTCCTAGGGCTGGTTGAAAGTGGTAGTTTTTTTGTTAAATACTCTACATATTGTAAGTAGGAGTGAAAGTTAAGCTTTGGAAGCCAATAAGCAAGGCTAGTTACATAGTGCATATGTGTACATGATTGAAAGTAAATATCAACCATGAGTGACTAATATCTTGATGGAAAACTCGAAACTATGGAATACTAGAAAAAGAAATGCATGGTTGGAAATACTAGCAATGTTCATGTCTGTTGCAACGAATCATAATTAGAATAATACTTATTCACAAACTTGGTACAAAACACTCTAATTTTGATATACAGATGTCACTAGAGATATATTATGTTTCAATCAGAATATATTCCTTGGGCTGTTTTGGTGAGGTCAGGGAGGGATGTGGTTGGTTTTAAGATACTAATTATGAGTTTTTCTGCAAATTGGTAGACAAGTGGGATGTTGGTGAGAAAAGGCAACAACTTACCTCACAATCGTTAGATGTAGATCTAATGGTCAGAAACAACGGATGGCAGACACACCAGCATCACCAATAGCAAGATCCGTGCATTGCACGGAACATCAAGATGCATTTTTTTATAAAACACTTGTTGTGATTGACCCTTGCGGGAGTAATCCCATGTGTAAGAACTAATGATATCTCGAGAAATATGAGATAAGGTGAAGAGGAGTGGGGTGTGGTGGTGGTTGGTGGTCGAACTGAGCGGAGGCATGGGGATTGACGACGCCGGCAGCGGCCACCAGGCCAGTTTGTTCGAGAGGCTTCCTTTCTTAATTGCTCAACAATGAGGTTTGTTGGAGATAAGGATGAACGAGGGAAGGCCTTGTCTGCAAATGTGGAGAGGGTGCGAGTATCTTTTAGTTTAATTTCCATCCGTCAGATATAGATCGGACGGTCTATATTGCAAGATGGCACACGTACCATCATCACCAACTCGGTTTTTTATAAGAGAAGAAATATAAGTATGGAGATACAAACGTATTATCGATACTTGCTTCCGTAAACTAGCATCTACATTCTATTCAACGCCTCGGCTTGTGGGCCCTTAGCACAATGACTTCTCGACTGTGTAAAACAAAGATTTTCCCGTCGCCGACAAGGAGGGGGTGACGGCGGCGCGCTTTTTGGCTTGCTCTAGTCCTAGTAGTCATACTAGGTGGTCTAAGCACGTGTAGATTTATTCTTTTTCACGTCTCGTGTTCGCCGTACTGCCACGACTGTTCATGAATAGACGGTAAGTTATTCACGGGGAAACCCTTGTTGAGCATGTTTGCGAGAGAGAGAGAGTGTGTGCGTGTGTGATATGTTAGAGACTGAGGCAATGATAACAGATTCTTTGTGTCTATGTGTGTGGAGGATAGAGAGAGACATGTACATGGGGCTTTGTGTTGTGTAATGTGGAGACACTATACATAATTAGAGAGTGAGTGTGTGAGATACACATGCAGACATGAGGAGAGATGAGGATCCAGGTAAATGGGTGTTTGTGCGTGTCTGTGTGTGTTTGTGCACGCGTTTGTGTGTGAGAGGGAGTGAGTGTATGTGGAGTAGAGACACCACTAATGATGTAAACCTAGTATAAGGGAAGGGGGAATGGTGTGACATGTGTAGTAGCGAGATAGCACGGGTGCGGGCGGGGGGAGCAGACTATTTGGAAGAGACATCGAGTGTGTGTGGGGGGGAGAGGGGTGTGAGAGCGAGAGAAATAGAGAGCTAGTGCCAGAGAGAGAGAGAGAGAGGAAGAGAGGGGGCGAGAGGGGTCGTTTGTGTCCATAAATGGCGTATAGATAGGGAGAAAATGTTGATGTTGTCCGAAATTGGCCTATGAACGGAGACGCAAGGGAAGCGTGTCATCGTGTGTGTGATAGGGACTTCATGAGAGAGCTAGAATAGATGGTGTAGAGAACAATGTGCGAAATCGAGAACGATTATACATTAGGGAGCTATGCAAAGAGTCACGACATATATGTATACAGGGAAGGAGCTGGGGCGGGTCCGCATGTGGGAGAGATAGAAAGAGGAGAGTGGTGCACAAGGAGACAAAGTGTGCTTGTTTGCAGTGGGGGTGGTGTGTGAGGTGAGTGCGCGAGAACCACATAACTAGGGAGATAGACGTTTGGGGGCGACGTTTTGTGTGTATGGGAAATATACACTCTACATAGTGCGTGTGCTTGGGTAAGAGAGATAGCGGGAGACCTAGAGAGTGAGGGAAGAGATGTGTGCATGCCCGAGAGACAAAGTGATAGAGACCTATGTTGGGGTTCAGACTTTACAAGAGAGAGGGGTGTTAATGTGCTCGTGTGTTGGTGTTTGGGGGAGAGAACGACTTCTCTCTCTCTGTGTGTGTGTGGTGGGGGGGTTGACTTCAGATAAAGAGTGAGGTGTCTATATTTGAGGGACTTTAGCGTAATTGAGATATTGTGCACTCATGGTTGATCAATTTGTTTCACAGTTTGTACTATGAGATAACGATACTTTTGAACATGCGTGATATACCTTGATGTACCAGAATTACAAACCTAAGATTGGAATTTTGGAATTCGACTCCATCATTAGCTTTTGTAATTCATTTAAACGGAGGTACATTTTTTAAGCCGGGATTTCGTGATTTCAAATTCATATATCAAACCTAGAGATATACACATACGGGCATGTTCAAACTTTATAATCATCCACTTTATTCATACACATACACATTTTTGCTTTTGTCATCATATTTAGGATAAACACATTTGGAATTTCATTTGAATTGGACCATATGATGGTATTTGCTTGTAGTAGCTCAATGATCCATATTTGAATTGAATGGACAATCTAAGTTTCGAGTTGGAGACATTGATTTTCAGAACTTGCACATTTTTTTGCGTGCAAAACAAACAAATTGTCGGCCATGATATTGATGTCTACTACACAACCTTCTTCTTCTAGACGTTGTTGGGCCTCCAAGTGCAGAGGTTTGTAGGACAGTAGCAAATTTCCCTCAAGTGGATGACCTAAGGTTTATCAATCCGTAGGAGGCGTAGGATGAAGATGGTCTCTCTCAAGCAACCCTGCAACCAAATAACAAAGAGTCTCTTGTATAGGTGCACTAGTTCGGCGAAGAGATGGTGATACAAGTGGTATATGGATAGTAGATAAAGGTATTTGTAATCTGAAATAATAAAAACAGCAAGGTAGCAAGTGATAAAAGTGAGCGTAAACAGTATTGCAATGATAGGAAATAAGGCCTAGGGTTCATACTTTAGCTAGTGTAAGTTCCCTCAACAATAATAACATAATTGGATCACATAACTATCCCTCAACATGCAACAAAGAGTCACTCCAAAGTTACTAATAGCAGAGAACAAACGAAGAGATTATGGTAGGGTACGAAACCACCTCAAAGTTATTCTTTCCAATCAATCCGTTGGGCTATTCCTATAAGTGTCACAAACAGCCATAGAGTTCGTACTAGAATAACACCTTAAGACACAAATCAACAAAAACCCTAATGTCACCTAGATACTCCAATGTCACCTCAAGTATCCGTGGGTATGATTATATGATATGCATCACACAATCTTAGATTCATCTATTCAACCAACACATAGGACCTCAAAGAGTGCCCCAAAGTTCTACCGGAGAATCACGATGAAAACGTGTGCCAACCCCTATGCATAGGTTCATGGGCGGAACCCGCAAGTTGATCACGAAAACATACATCAAGTGAATCATGTGATATCCCATTGTCACCACAGATATCCACAGCAAGACATACATCAAGTGTTCTCAAATCTTTACAGACTCAATCCGATAAGATAACTTCAAAGGGGAAACTCAATCCATTACAAGAGAGTAGAGGGGGGAAGAAACATCATAGGATCCAAATATAATAGCAAAGCTCGCGATACATCAAGACCGTATCACCTCAAGAACACGAGAGGGAGAGATCAAACACATAGCTACTGGTACATACCCTCAGCCCCGAGGGAGAACTACTCCCTCCTCGTCATGGAGAGCACCGGGATGATGAAGATGGCCACCGGAGAAGGATTCACCCTCCGGCAGGGTGCCGGAACGGGTCTAGATTGGCTTTCGGTGGCTATGTAGGCTTCTGGAGGCGGAACTCCCGATCTATTGTGTTCACGGATGTTTTTAGGGTATATGGAGATATATAGGTGGAAGAAGTACGTCAGGGGGGCCACGAGGGGCTCACGAGGGTGGAGGGCGCGCCCAGGGGGGTGGGCGCGCCCCCCTGCCTCATGACCTCCTCGCAGATCCCCCGACGTGCACTCCAAGTCTTCTACGCTTCTTTCCTTCCAAAAATGAGTTCCGTGAAGTTTCAGGTCAATTGGACTCCGTTTGATTTTCCTTTTCTTCGAAACCCTAAAATAGGGTAAAAACAGAAACTGGCACTGGGCTCTGGGTTAATAGGTTAGTCCCAAAAATGATATAAAAGTGTATAATAAACCCCATAAACATTCAAAATAGTAGATAATATAGCATGGAGCAATCAAAAATTATAGATACGTTGGAGACGTATCAACATCCCCAAGCTTAATTCCTGCTCGTCCTCGAGTAGGTAAATGATAAAAACAGAATTTTTGATGCGGAGTGCTACTTGGCATAATTTCAATGTGATTCTTCTTAATTGTGGTATGAATATTCAGATCCATAAGATTCAAGACAAAAGTTCATATTGACATAAAAATGATAATACTTCAAGCATACTAACTAAGCAATTATGTCTTCTCAAAATAACATGGCCAAAGAAAGCTATCCCTACAAAATCATATAGTCTGGCTATGCTCTATCTTCACCACACAAAATATTTAAATCATGCACAACCCCGATGACAAGACAAGCAATTGTTTCATAGTTTTGATGTTCTCAAACTTTTTCAATCTTCACGCAATACATGAGTGTGAGCCATGGACATAGCACTATAGGTGGAATAGAATGGTGGTTGTGGAGAAGACAAAAGGGAGAAAATAGTCTCACATCGACTAGGCGTATCAACGGGCTATGGAGATGCCCATCAATAGATATCAATGTGAGTGAGTAGGGATTTCCATGCAACGGATGCACTAGAGCTATAAGTATATGAAAGCTCAACAAAAGAAACTAGTGGGTGTGCATCCAACTCGCTTGCTCACGAAGACCTAGGGCATTTTGAGGAAGCCCATCATTGGAATATACAAGCCAAGTTCTATAATGAAAGATTTCCACTAGTATATGAAAGTGACAACATAGGAGACTATCTATCATGAAGATCATGGTGATACTTTGAAGCACAAGTGTGGTAAAAGGATAGTAGCATTGTCCCTTCTCTCTTTTTCTCTCATTTTTTTATTTTTATATTTTTTGGGGGCTTTTCTCTTTTCTATGGCCTCTTTTCTTTCTTTTTTTTATTTGGGCTTCTTTGGCCTCTTTTATTTATTTTTCGTCCGGAGTCTCATCCCGACTTGTGGGGGAATCATAGTCTCCATCATCCTTTCCTCACTGGGACAATGCTCTAATAATGATGATCATCACACTTTTATTTACTTACAACTCAAGAATTACAACTCGATACTTAGAACAAGATATGACTCTATATGAATGCCTCTGGCGGTGTACCGGGATGTGCAATGACTCATGAGTGACATGTATGAAAGAATTATCAATGGTGGCATTGCCACAAATACAATGTCAACTACATGATCATGCTAAGAAATATGACAATGATGAAGCGTGTCATAATAAATGGAACGGTGGAAAGTCGCATGGCAATATATCTCGGAATGGCTATGGAAATGCCATAATAGGTAGGTATGGTGGCTGTTTTGAGGAAGGTATATGGTGGGTGTATGATGCCGGCGAAAGTTGCGCGGTACTAGAGAGGCTAGCAATGGTGGAAGGGTGAGAGTGCGTATAATCCATGGACTCAACATTAGTCATAAAGAACTCACATACTTATTGCAAAAATCTATTAGTTATCGAAACAAAGTACTACGTGCATGCTCCTAGAGGGATAGATTGGTAGGAAAAGACCATCGCTCGTCCCCGACCGCCACTCATAAGGAAGGCAATCAATAAATAAATCATGCTCCGACTTCATCACATAACGGTTCACCATACGTGCATGCTACGGGAATCACAAACTTCAACACAAGTATTTATCAAATTCATAACCACTCAACTAGCATGACTCTAATATCACCATCCTCATATCTCAAAACAATTATCAAGCATCAAACTTCTCATAGTATTCAACACACTCATAAGAAAGTTTTATTATTAATCTTGTATACCTAGCATATTAGGATTTTAAGCAAATTACCATGATATTTAATACTCTCAAAATAATCTAAGTGAAGCATGAGAGTTCATCTATTTTTCAAAATAAAACTACCACCATGCTCTAAAAGATATAAGTGAAGCACTAGAGCAAATGACAAACTACTCCGAAAGATATAAGTGAAGATCAATGAGTAGTCGAATAATTATGCAACTATGTGAAGACTCTCTAACATTTAATAATTTCAGATCTTGGTATTTTATTCAAACAGTAAGCAAAGCAAAATAAAATGACATTCTAAGAATGGCAAACATCATGTGAAGAAGCAGAAACTTAGGATCAACCAAAACTAACCGATAGTTATTGAAGAAGAAAGGTGGGATGCCAACCGGGGCATCCCCAAGCTTAGATGTTTGAGACTTCTTGAAATATTATATTGGGATGCCTTGGGCATCCCCAAGCTTGAGATTTTGTGTCTCCTTAATTCCTCTCATATCACGGTCTCCCTAAATCTCAAAAGCTTCATCCACACAAAACTCAACAAGGACTCGTGAGATAAGTTAGTATAAACCATTGCAAAAACCTTATCATATTCTACTGTAGAAAATCACTAAAATTATTATTCAACATTGCATACTAAATGCCTCTGCATATTTAATAGTCCTATCCTCAAATAGAATCATTAAAGAAGCAAACATATGCAAACAATGCAAACATAACAGCAATCTCCCTAAACAGGACAGTCTGTAAAGAATGCAGCAACATCCATACTTCCCTAGCTCCAAAAATTATGAAAGAAAATTCCCACTGTAGTAAATTTATCAGATATTAATATGCAAAAGGTTTCAACATTTTATCACATTCTGACTTTTCTAGGGAATTATTGCAACAGCGGTAAACTTTCTGTTTTCAAACAGCAACATGTGGACTTCTAAAATAGGCTTAGTAAAGGCTATCAATGCCACTTTTATTGAAATAAAAGATGCAAAACATTGTTCTAAATAACAGCAAGCAAATTCTAACAAAATAAACTGACGCTCCAAGCAAAACACATATCATGTGGCGAATAAAAATATAGCTCCAAGTAAAGTTACCGATGAACAAAGACGAAAGAGGGGATGCCTTCCAGGGCATCCCCAAGCTTAGGCTCTAGGTCATCCTTGAATATTACCTTGGGGTGCCTTGGGAATCCCCAATCTTAGGCTCTTGACACTCCTTATTCCATAGTCCATCGAATCCTTACCCAAAACTTGAAAACTTCACAACACAAAACTTAACAGAAACTCGTAAGCTCCGTTAGTATAAGAAAACAAAAGACCACTTCAAGGTACTGTAATGAACTCATTATTTATTTATATTGGTGTTAAAACTACTGTATTCCAACTTCTCTATGGTTTATAAACTATTTTACTAGCCATAGATTCATCAAAATAAGCAAACAACACATCAAAAAACAGAATCTGTCAAAAACAGAACAGTCTGTAGTAATCTGGATCAAACGTATACTTATGGAACTCATAAAATTCTCAAATAAATAGATGGACCTGAGGAATTTATCTATTAATCATATTAAAAAAGAATTAACTAAATAGCACTCTCCAAATAAAAATGGCAGAAATTCTCGTGAGCGCTAAAGTTTCTGTTTTTGACAGCATGATCAACGAGACTTTCCCCAAGTCTTCCCAAAGGTTCTACTTGGCACAAACACTAATTAAACACATAAAACCACATCTAAACAGAGTCTAGATGAATTATTTATTACTAAACAGGAACAAAAATTAAGGAACAAAAATAAAGTTGGGTTGCCTCCCAACAAGCGCTATCGTTTAACGCCCCTAGCTAGGCATCATGATTTCAACGATGCTCACATAAAAGATAAGAATTGAAACATAAAGAGAGCATCATGAAGAATATAACTAGCACATTTAAGTCTAACATACTTCCTATGCATAGGGATTTTGTGAGCAAACAACTTGTGGGAACAAGAATCAACTTGCATAGGAAGGTAAAACAAGCATAACTTCAAAACTTTAAGCACATAGAGAGGGAACTTGATAGTATTGCAATTCCTACAGGCATATATTCCTCCCTCATAATAATTTTCAGTAGCATCATGAATGAATTCAACAATATAACCAGCACCTAAAGCATTCTTTTCATGATCTACAAGCATAGAGAATTTACTACTCTCCACATAAGCAAATTTCTTCTCATGAATAATAGTGGGAGCAAACTCAACAAAATAACTATCATGTGATTGAAAATTAAGATCAAGATGACAAGTTTCATGGTTATCATTATTCTTTAAAGCATACGTGTCATCACAATAATCATCGTAGATAGGAGGCATGCTTTCATCATAATAAATTTGCTCATCAAAACTTGGGGGACAAAAAATATCATCTTCATCAAACGTAGCTTCCCCAACCTTGTGGCTTTGCGTATCATTAGCATCATAGATATTCAAGGAATTCATACTAACAACATTGCAATCATGCTCATCATTCAAATATTTAGTGCCAAACATTTTATAGATTTCTTCTTCTAGCACTTGAGCACAATTATCCTTTCCATCATACTCACGAAAGATATTAAAAAGGTGAAGCGTATGAGACAAACTCAATTCCATTTTTTGTAATTTTCTTTTATAAACTAAACTAGTGATAAAACAAGAAACTAAAAAACCCGATTGCAAGATCTAAATATATACCTTCAAGCACTCACCTCCCCGGCAACGGTGCCAGAAAAGAGCTTGATGTCTACTACACAACCTTCTTCTTGTGGACGTTGTTGGGCCTCCAAGTGCAGAGGTTTGTAGGATAGTAGCAAATTTCCCTCAAGTGGATGACCTAAGGTTTATCAATCCGTAGGAGGCGTAGGATGAAGATGATCTCTCTCAAGCAACCCTACAACCAAATAACAAAGAGTCTCTTGTGTCCCCAACACACCCAATACAATGGTAAATTGTATAGGTGCACTAGTTCGGCGAAGAGATGGTGATAGAAGTGGTATATGGCTAGTAGAAAGGTATTTGTAATCTGAAATAATAAAAACAGCAAGGTAACAAGTGATAAAAGTGAGTGTAAACAGTATTGCAATGATAGGAAATAAGGCCTAGGGTTCATACTTTCGCTAGTGCAAGTTCCCTCAACAATAATAACATAATTGGATCACATAACTATCCCTCAACATGCAACAAAGAGTCACTCCAAAGTCACTAATAGCGGAGAACAAACGAAAAGATTATGGTAGGGTACGAAACCACCTCAAAGTTATTCTTTCTAATCAATCCGTTGGGCTATTCCTATAAGTGTCACAAACAGCCCTAGAGTTCGTAATAGAATAACACCTTAAGACACAAATCAACCAAAACCCTAATGTCACCTAGATACTCCAATGTCACCTCAAGTATCCGTGGGTATGATTATACGATATGCATCACACAATCTTAGATTCATCTATTCAACCAACACATAGGACCTCAAAGAGTGCCCCAAAGTTCTATCGGAGAATCACGATGAAAACGTGTGCCAACCCCTATGCATAGGTTCATGGGCGGAACCCGCAAGTTGATCACCAAAACATACATCAAGTGAATCACGTGATATCCCATTGTCGCCACAGATATCCACGGCAAGACATACATTAAGTGTTCTCAAATCTTTAAAGACTCAACGCGATAAGATAACTTCGAAGAGGAAACTCAATCCATTACAAGAGAGTAGAGGGGGGAAGAAACATCATAGGATCCAAATATAATAGCAAAGCTCACGATACATCAAGATCGTATCACCTCAAGAACACGAGAGGGAGAGATCAAACACATAGCTACTGGTACATACCCTCAGCCCCGAGGGAGAACTACTCCCTCCTCGCCATGGAGAGCACCGGGATGATGAAGATGGCCACCGGAGAAGGATTCCCCCTCCGACAGGGTGCCGGAACAAGTCTAGATTGGCTTTCGGTGGCTACGGAGGCTTCTGGAGGCGGAACTCCCGATCTATTGTGCTCACGGATGTTTTTAGGGTATATGGAGATATATAGGCGGAAGAAGTACATCAGGGGGGCCACGAGGGGTTCACGAGGGTGGAGGGCGCGCCCAGGGGAGTGGGCGCGCCCCCCTGCCTCGTGACCTCCTCGCAGATCCCCCAACGTGCACTCCAAGTCTTCTACGCTTCTTTCCTTCCAAAAATGAGTTCCGTGAAGTTTCAGGTCAATTGGACTCCGTTTGATTTTCCTTTTCTTCGAAACCCTAAAACAGGGTAAAAACAGAAACTGGCACTGGGCTCTGGGTTAATAGGTTAGTCCCAAAAATGATATAGAAGTGTATAATAAAGCCCATAAACATTCAAAACAGTAGATAATATAGCATGGAGCAATCAAAAATTATAGATACGTTGGAGACGTATCAGATATCACAGTCGGCCGTACGAGAGCAGAATACTTATAATTTTAGGTGCCAAAAGCTTTCAAACTTCCCGCTCACATCGAAATATCACGCGCCCGAAAGTTTAGCCCTGCGATATTCCTGTTTTACCCCTGCCACATGAATGGAAAAGGGCTGCTTTGGTAACTCCATTGTTTCCCCTCTTTGCCCCCAACATTCTTCCCCAGAGCCCCTCCCCTTCCCCTCCCCGACCCCCCCAACCACGGCAAGCCGCCGAATCTAGTCCTCCGCCGCAGCGGTGGACCTCACACCCCGCCGGATCTACCTTCCACACCTTGGAACCCCCAACCGCCAACTCACCACTTCACCGGAGCCGCTTCAGCGACTGGCTTGTCCACCGCTCCAGATCTCCTTGACCGCCATCATGGTCCACCGCACCGGATCTGCTTAACCGGCGCCCTCATCCACCACAGCGTAGGCCCTTCACTGACTCCCTTGTCCGCCCCTTCGCTGGCCCTTCATACAAGCCCTCGTCCGCCGCAACAGATCCGCCTCACCGAAAGCACTATACAACGCGCCCGCCGAAGCCTTCGTCCACTACACCGGACCCGCTCCACGGACTCCATATTCAACTCCACCGGCCTTGCTTTACCGACGCCGCAGCCTCATCAGGTTATTTCGATTTGTACTCCTTCGGTTTTTCTCTTTATCGTGCAACTGTTCACTTACCACAGATGAGCTTTCTTGTATGTCAACAGGCGCCGCAACCGTAGCACCGGAGTCGCTTCAGCGACGGCGACAGCCGGCCCAAACTCAACCGCAACACAAGCACCATCGACGATCCTTAGCTATCAAGTATGACAACGATACCCATACGCCGCCGAGAATCAGGTACTATTATCCAACGGCCGACGCCTTCGTTCACTTTCCAAGCATAAGCACCGCACCTTTGAATTTCTTCAGGGCATCATTCAGTTTTTCATGAGACGTGTTATTCTGCTTGCACCTGTAGGGCCATACTTTTGGCAGTGAACATGTTACATGTGCTAAATTACATACCAGTGCACATATAGTTAATATGCTTTAGTTTTGTTCTGATGCCACCTGTTGGTTCCATCAGACTGCTTAATGTTCTCTATGCTTAATTACACATCAGCAAACTAGCATGTGGTTCCGCTGCTTTTTGTTCATTTTACCCTACATTTTCTGATGCTAGCTATTACATCACTGCTCCGAGCCTCTGTTCATTACTTGTTTGTGTGTTCTTGATCTTCCCAAGTTGCATGACTAATTTGATGCTTCTATTAATTATGAAGCTGCCAACCCCATCAAGCAAAATATTTGTTCTTTTGGGGTTGGCACCTCGAGCAAGCATAAAAATAGAGGGAAGCAGATATACTCCCTTCGATTCTATTTACTCTGCCCATAACTCTTGACCGGCATACCAAGGAGGGCACTGGTTTAATTTTTATGGACTAATTTGCCAATTAATTAGGGCAGAGGTGGATGTGGCGGGGCACAAAAGGAAACCAGCGCTAGGAATGGGCAACGCGCAGACTAATACGAGAAAACTGAGAAAAAGTTATACGCAAACTAAAAAGAATCAGAGGGAGTATTGTCGTGTATGCACACACCCTTCTTTCATTAGTTTAGATGAACCATTGATGATCAATTCAGACCAGTGCATGCGATTAAAATTAATTTTACCTAAATAGATGGTGCAGAATAAACTACAACAACTAGATTTGCAACCACGGGATGCTGATGATATCTTCAAAGAACATTGCAACAGCAGCTAGGCTTCACAGCAACATATGGTAAGCCAGTGTGTTTTAGTACATGTGAAATGTAATGCGAGTGGGCTGCTTTCTTGGCTTGTGCCCTCAACGTGTAATCCTACCGAATTACAAATAGTTTAGTTGTCTGCTTTGCTGTATTGCTTGATTCGAATGCTTATTTGTTGTTACGCTATACCTGAGTTGGCCAATATGTCAGCAGTTCCTGTTGTACTATCGTAAAGAAATGCATGCCTATTTCATTTGAGTCCTTAACTTTTCCTCTCAACTTCATCACATGACTGTCTTCGTAGTTTATATGAGGCCACACTGTTAAGTGCTTTCTCAGATTATTTCAACTGCTTAGATGCCTTGCCAACTTAAATATAGTGGTTGTACACTCCCTTTCAACTAGGGATGTCAACTGGGTCCGGTTTAATCCCGATTAAAGTCCACTAGTGGTATGATAGTTCAAAAGAGTTTTTGTTTTTTTTAGGAAAATGAACTAGGGAGGTAGCAAAAACTAACTAGATGGGACTGGCGGATTTCGTTTATTTGCCACTTACATCCCTAGTTTTATCTTACCATTTTAATTTCTTTTCGGCTGATGCTACTTCGAATCATTTAAATATAGTTTGCCATGCTTGGCAATAATTCGTCCGTCGTTTACCATGTAAGCTTACTGCCTGGATCATACGATAACTATCTCTTACTGATGTCCAGCGGAAACCTTTCAGGATGCCGTTCACACTAGGACACAATGTACAACCCTAGAATCTATTTGTGGAAGCAGTGCACCATCCATGTTACCATATGGTAGCAGTTCAGAGGCAACACCGCCGGAGAGCAGTCTGAGCACAGATATTATAGTCCTTGAGGCTCTACTAGAGGCAGAAAGAGATGGTGTGGCTACCATGAATGAGGTAATATTTATCTTGAGGCTGGAAATTACAGAATTAGCGGCACGCATTATGCAAGCAACTCAAGAATTGGAGGAAGTAAGAATGTTGCATTTGAAGACGGAGCAGGTCCTGCTGTTTCTGCTATCTGAAGCCCATGATAATCCCGGTTCTTCTTTAGATACCAGTTCAAATTTTCATTAGATTACTGTACTTGCATGTTGTGTCATGTCTCTGAATGGATTATGCTGCAAGACCCCCTATGTTGTCCATGTGTTGTAATGATCCGAATTTTTTAGGCGAGGTAATCCTCAGAACTTGTATGATTGACATAAGGTGAACTGTTTGTCGTGTGAGCATATTGTATTGGATGAAATAACTGTTTGACTCAGAGTGTATCCAACCTACTGAATTCGAAGATCACGGCATTTCTAAATCATAATCATATATAAAGGTGGAATAAATCTTTGTTGTGGTTTTGAAGAAATAAATAACAAAACGTATAATTATCTGTGGATATTCGTAATCGAATACAAATTGGATTTGAATTTAGTTTGCCAGGTCCCAGGGCAAACGTGAATGCTAATTCTCCCAAGTTTTGAACGAAGCGGCTAAACACCCACTATAATTTGTGGGCTGCTCGAAGCAAGTGTTTGCGAGATGGAAATTACTGTCTACCCCTGACACTTGACATCCTTATCGACAGGATTTACACTGCTGTCGGTAGGGGTAGACTAGTAACTTCAATCAGACGTGACACGACGGCCTCTGAGCCCATTCAGACACGGTGGGCGCCAAACGTGGGCGGCAAAACACATTTGATTCAAGCTCGTCCGAAAGACATGTGTCTCTTCCTCCATTTCCCCATTCATACACGATGGGCAGCAAAACAAACTCTCCTCGTCCGAAATCGATGTAGGCTTATATTTTAAATAGGGACAGATGTGTAACTTCCATCAGACGTGACACAACCGCCCTACTTGTCAGCCCCGTTCATACACCGTGGGCGCCAACCGTGATCGGCAAAACACCCTCTCCTCGCCCGAAATAGTTACCGGCAAATATTTGGGAGATGCGAGATTACCGTCCTATCCCCAACCGACGCGATGTCTGAAATTTTAAACGGGGGATAAGTTCGTAACTTTCCCCCATTTCAAAGAAGCGTGTCCCAAAGTTTGAGATCCCCCCTCCCCTCCATTTCCCCATTCATGCACCGTCGGCGGCACGACAACCTCCGCACTGCGGCCAGCCTCCTCCGTCCGCCACCCCATCCTCCACCTTGCCGGAGCCACTACCCCTACCCCGTCGTCCACTGCAAGAGATGGACGTCTCTCATCCACGGCGCTGGACCAGCATCCTTTCATCACCTCCTCTCGCTTCATCTGCGCCGTCGTCCACCTTGCCGTTGCCGCTCCTACGACCGCCTCGTCTACGGCAATAGGATATATCCCCTGACCCGGCCGTTTGCCGTCTAAAGTCTTCTTCCCCGCCGCCGACAGCCATCGCACCCGCAGCATCCTCAACGTATCAGCATAGGCCTACACGGCGTCGCAAGAGAGGTGGTACTCTTCCATATGTGCTTAAGTTATTGATCTCACCCAGAAAATAGATCGTAATTTGTTTACTGTACTTTTCTTGTCCGTACCAAATTGTAGTGGCTAGTTGGAAGCAAACGTTGGTTGCGAAGTAGCTTTGTCCGGTTTGCACCTTCAGATCCGCCATGGCACGGGCACTATACTCGTAAAGCTTATGGTTTCCCCCCTTTATATTCACTACCATCATCGTAGGTGCTTCGTGTCGTGCTAGCACTGCTCCTCAAGACCTCAACCCAAAGCTTACGTGTTGAAATACGAATCTGATATGATGCTCATATCACTAAAACAGAGAATGTTTAATTGGTCACCTAATGTTCCTATATTCATTTCGAAAAGCATGTGCGCCACCCACTGGTCCAGCTAGTTCCACTTTCCTGATTTTTCTCTTGATGCTTAGGGTTTTCCCCTTTTATCTACTCTACTATGTTCTGCGTAGGTGCTTTCTATCGTACTAGCATTACTCCACCCTTCAAGCTAAACAACACAACACTTAGAGTTCGAAAGCTTAGTTGTTCAAATATGATTGTGATATGATACTGATATTAGTTAACCGACACATTTAATTGGTTAGCTAAAGGTCCCACTTGAGTTTCCAAATGCATGTCACGACATATAGAGAGACAGCATAATTGCATTTCTTTGTCACTTGTTGACCGTACTTTCTTGTCTATACCAAATCTTAGTTGTTATTTCAAAGCAAACATCGGTTGCTAACTTCCCTTTGCGCGGTTTGCAACTTCAGATCTGCCATCCCACTGCCACGGTCAACACTGTACTCATCATGCTTATGTTTTCCCCATTTTATGATGACCACAATCAGCCTACGTGGTTCGTGTCGTAATAGCACTGCTCCACCCATCGAGCTAAACAAGCTTAGTTGTACAAATTCATATATGATATTATTGCTGATATTAGTAAAACTGAGAGATGTTTAATTGGTTAGCTAAATGTTCCTACTTTAGTTTTGAAATGCATGTGAGCCACATATGGAGAGACAGGAAAGAATAGTATTTCTCTGTGTGCTCTGGTTCATCATGGGTGGCCAACCGACATTGTATTAAAAGACTTGTAATATCTTCAATCTGCTTGCTCTTCTGCTCTTCTTTAAGATGATACTCTTCTCTTGCGGTCAACTGGTCAGGTCGAGTTGTTCTCCCTTAGTAATTTTGAATCTGTCAGGTCAGGTCGACTTGTTCTTCTTTACTATATGTTGAAGCTATCATCTGCAAAGTGTCATCACTTCTGGAGCTCTCATATTTTGAGTAGTAGGCCACATTATATTAATGCACACAACAAATTACAGCATGCATGGCATCTTTTAAAAGAATTGCAGAGATAGCACAAAGGGGTTTACAGGGAGGCAGTATTGGATTAGAATCACTTCTGCATTACAAAGAAAATCTCACTTGTTTTTATGTTTTCATGCATGTCAGATATTGAACATTATTAAAATGAATATGAAAATGGGCGCACGAGAGGAATATTGCAGAATGATCCACTGCCTAACAAACTTGGCATGGTGGAGGATGGCCTATCTTATTCACCCATCAAGGTGCTTGCTCTAACTTTGCAAAGTTGTATTGGTCGCACATATTTTGCTTCTGACCTCTTGCATTACTTCTACTTTGTTACACCATCTGCTTAGTTTAAGCATCATATATGAGTATATGCCATACCTATCCATTTTATGTACTTATTCCATGTGTCGTCACACTATGTTTTTCCAGTTAAATGTTGTTCTTTCGTAATAGGTGTCCAAAAGGAAGAGGGTGAGTGCAGGTCGTCAAGGAGTACAAACTAGGTATTTGGAAAAGGTAGTGATACCTGTTAAATCAGATAGATCAGCAGCCACAGAAAACACAGGCCCAACTGGACCACACTTTACCCCTACTCCAGTGGCCAAACCCCTATTAGAACTGCTGGGAGCCCAGCGTCAGGTACTATCTATGATATCAATTCAAAATTTGAACTCCTAAATTTTTGCTTGTGCCTTAGCTTCTCTCTTGTATGAAAACTAATTTCAGATGAATCTCCTTGCTCAAAGGATCATACGATCTCAAAACAATAAAGGGCTCTGCATTGCTCTTATCAGTACCTCTCTCCCTTTTGCCTTGTAATGCTGTACTTAATTAATTGCTATTTGATTATGTATCATCAGTTTGCACCTGAGCTTCATTATCCTCTGTTTCTTCCAATATTATTTGATCTATATTTACTCTTTGCAAAACGTAGAATAATGGCAACGCTTATAAAGAATTTTCTTTGGGGAATTTATTGAATTATCCTTCCATCAACATGGAGAAGGGCTTTGTCCAGCCCGTGTTAACATGTAATGTAAGTTCATCCTTCTCAAGCCTTCAAACTTTGTTCTAGTATAGATTTGGGTAGGCATCATTTCCTCCACTGTTGTTTGCTTTGCTGTTTACATCTGATTGGATGTTTGCAACAACTACCAGTTTCAAATTGTAGTTGTAAAAACATGTTCCTTATGCAGAACAGATCCATTTATTTGCTTATATAATTGTGAAACCTGTTACGTGTCTCCTTGTTTATCTTTCAGACTCGTATCTCTGACGCCAGGCAGAACTTTAGGGAAGATAGTGAGCCAAACCATCTTGAGGACAATGAGATGACCCCAAGGTCCTGTCTTGATGAAGACAGTGAGTTGAAGCTACTCACCAGCAGGTGTGAGACAACCTCTGTGCAGTCGCTGCCTCAATCAGTTCGACTTCTTCAGTCTCGACTTAAAGCGGAAAGGCTTGCTTCAGCTCAGCTCGGACTTGAAGTCAAAGATGCAATGAAGATGTCAGAGGACTGCCGTGCGCACCATCATGCCTTAAATCTAGTGTTGATGCATCTATCGTTGACACAACTGAGGTCTACTCAGCTTCTTCAGCTGTTTGGGGGGGCCCGACCTGGCCAGGCCTAGTGCCTTCTGAAGTGCTCTCAGTTTTGTATATTCTTTTGTCGGCGCGTTTATTTGCACTGGTGGCGAACTTTGATGCCCAGTGGATGTAATATGTGTGATAGCCGTGATAGCCTAGCGTAAGTTGCTTGCTTATTTATTTCCTTGTTGTCTTGTTTATTTGCTTGCTTCTAGTCATTGCAGTTCTTTTTCCGCGGTTTGCTAGTGGCTGCAATAACCTATTTTTTAAAACTAGGCCACAATAACCATGGGCTAATATTTACTGTAGTGACACTGGGCCTCCTACGGGCCGTAGAAACAGTGGGCCTTCTATGGGCCGTAGAAACAGTGGGCCTTCTATGGGCCATAGAAACAATGGGGCTTCTACGGGCCGTGTCATCAATGGGCGTTATACGGGAAGTATGATCGATGGCCAAACATGGGCTAATAACAGGCCGCATTATGGCCGTAAATGGGCTAGAGTTGGAATCGTCCATTCATGGGCCGACCATAACGGGCTAGAGTTGGAATCGTCCGTTCATGGGCCGACCATAACGGGCCATCGTTAATAGGCCGTATTTGATGACGCTATGAAAACGGCCCAACGTATTAACGGACCACAAACGGGCCGACTATAACCACGTGCTGAATTTGGCCCACAAGCAGAAAATTATAGTAACGGGCCATAAGTAAACGAATGTTGGAAATGAGCCTAAGAATAAATGGGCTCTGAGAAGGCCGAAAGATAACATGGGCTGGAAATGGCCCAACGAAATAATGGGCCGTTAATGGGTATAAAGTGATACACTGTTCATTACGGGCCAGTTTCACCACGGGCCGTTAATGGGTGTAAAGTGATACACTGTTCATTACGGGCCAGTTTCACCACGGGTCGTTAGTAGGCAAGAGATACATAGGGCCTCATATGGGCCGAAAGACTTCATGGGCCATACATGGGCCAAAAGTGAAAATGGGCTGGAATCATATTGGATGGCCCAGATGACGCTACTGGGCCTAATTCGGATAGGGCGTAACGGGCCTTGGGTTAGCGAGCTGTAAATGGGCTATATTCCAACAGGCCGTTAACAGGCTTTCCATGGGCCGGCCTGCCAGCTTTTGACCAAGTCAAACGGGCCGGCCTTTTCACAGGAATGGGCCTTTGTTGGGCCGTGCCACGTGTCGACGTATCATAGGCGCCTTCCGTCCAATGAGTGGTTGACATTTGTCCCAATGATGAGCCGACACGTGTTTCCTCCAGCCAATGATAATTTTACACGTGGAAAATCCCCATTGGTCGGGGCTGTTAACGGGTTATCGGATCCAAAACCCGACCCGATAGCTTAACGGTGTTCTGTTACGATGGATGCCACGTGTCGGTCACCCTTGATGAAAGCACTTCTGTGACGCGCGATTTATCGTCATGGAAGTGGACACTTCCGTGATGATAATTTTGGTAATGTCATGGAACACTTCTACGACAGCACAGGTATGACTATCTTGATTCTGTCATAAATTTGTCATGGATGTACATGCATGACAAAAAAAGCGACCTACTGTGACAAACACGTATCATCACGGAAGTGTATTTTTTTTGTAGTGAGCTCCACCGACCTACTTCATTCGCCTATATATACTCTTATACCCAGAAAACATCCAAGGGAGCCATGGAACCACTTTTCCACCGCCGCAACCTTCTGTACCCGTGAGATCCCATCTGGGGACCTTTTCCAGCGATCTGCCTTAGGGGGATTCGATCACGGAGGGCTTCTACATTGTCGGTGTTCTGGGACGGGGGTCCCCAGACTTGCCTGCCTGCGGCGTGGCTCAAGTGGGGGGCCGAGCGCGGCCCATCTTCATCAGCTCAAGCTCAAGACCCTCGCGAGGGGCCAAGCCTCGCGGGTCGGACGACAGAAAGCTTCCTCAGAGGCAGCCTCATCAGGCAGGCTCGCGAGGAGGCGGAGAGATCAAGGCAATGGTACCTCGCGAGGAGCCCGTGACGCAAGCCATGACGATCGAGACCAGGCGGGCGCCGGCCTGCGTAGTGTCCTTGTTTCCCCTTTGGTGCAAAGGGGGCAAGCACAGGCCAAGGCATCGGGCAAAGGTTACCATTCCAGTGCAACGAGACCAAGACCAACAGAGCGGCATGATGGAGGTCACCGTGGAGCCCAAGACGGCGTCATCACCAGAGCTTTTGGCAGCCGAAGACCACCTTTGGTCAGGATAACTTGTACTAGATGTTCCCCTTCAAAATGGCCAATTGTTGGCGCCCTTCCCGCTCATTATTTGGGGAGAGGCCCAGGGCCCCTATAAATAGAGCTAGCCACCACAGAAGGAATGAGACACCCAGGGGGGATGAAAGAGAGACGGCTAGAGATCTGATAGAACCCTAGCAAAGAGAGAAAGAGGCGACTGAACTCGCCCCAGCAGTTCGTCGCACCAGCTCGAGAACACCTCTCGTGAGGCTGTTCTTCCCTTGTACTATTCATCATCAGCCCCTGAGGCAATCCACCACACGACACACTGGAGTAGGGTATTACACCATGACGGTGGCCCGAACCAGTATAAATCTCGTGTCCCTTGTGTTGTTCGTTGTTTCCAGCTTAGATCACGCGAGGAGATTGGACGTAGATCGGTAGGGGAGAGATCTCTGCACGCACCCCAGTGTTCGAACCTCAAGGGTCTGCCGGAACCCGAAATCCGCCATTTGGCGCACCAGGTAGGGGTGCGCCGGAATCTTTCTTCCGCTGTTCGCGTGTGATCTTCCGTCGTGTCCATGGCTGACCCTCGTCGGGCTCGCACTGAGCGTCGGGCTGCTCTCGCCACTCGCATCGCCCAGACGGCGCCCGTCGACGGACGCCCTCGTCGTTCCCCATCGCCTGCCGCCAACGCCGCCACCGGCCCGGCGGGGAACAAGCAGCAGGCCTCGTCCCACCATTCTTCGGTGCAGCGGGAGGGCCGCACCGCCACACCGTCGCTGACTCCAGCCGCTTCGTCGTCCCACGCCCGTCGCGCCCCCACGGACGCGCACGCCGCACTGCTCCTGGCAAGAGAGCTCTTGCACTACCGCCCCGTCGACGATCTCTACGAAGACTGGCTCGCCCGCATCACCGAGCTCGTTAGCGCCGTAGGGGTCTCCCCCTTGTCGTCCTTCTCGTTGCCTCGCCCTCCATTCCGCGCAGGAGGCGAGGATCAGGAGGTGCCTCCACCACCTCCTCCCCAAGGAGG
Organism: Triticum urartu; assembly: GCF_056163025.1. NCBI lineage: Eukaryota > Viridiplantae > Streptophyta > Magnoliopsida > Poales > Poaceae > Triticum > Triticum urartu. The sequence continues at coordinate 485,990,145 of NC_141876.1, read as the reverse complement.
CGCCCTGGCTCCAAGGCGCGCAGCCCTAGGGCGAGACCCTCCGCGCCCGGCACCTGCGCAGCAAGAAAGGAGCTGCCAAGAGATCCCTCGTCCCCAAGAAGGTGCTCGTGCGCTCCCAGCGTCGGCGCGCCAAGATCGCGTCCCTGCACCTCCACGCCAAGACCCCGCGCTGCTCCAAGCGGCGGCGCGCAGTAATCCCCAGGAGCAAGCCCAGTACCAGCAAAAGGCACCGGTGGCCACAACAGGCTGCCGTGCCCTCACCCTCGAGCTACGCGGTGTCGCATGGCCAGGCAAGTTCAAGCCTGACCTGCCCCCTCGCTACGATGGCACGGCGGACCCTGCGGAGTTCCTGCAGCTCTATGAGCTATGCATCGAAGCCGCCAACAGAGACGAAAGGGTCATGGCGAACTGGTTCCCCATGGCGCTCAAGGACGGGGCCCGCACCTGGCTCCTAAACCTGGCTCCTGGCACAATCTCCTCCTGGGACGAGATGCGCACTCGCTTCATCGCCAACTTCCAGGGCACTCGCGACCGGCCCCCGGCCGTGAGCGATCTGCGCCGCATCAAGCAGCAGCAAGGGGAAACCCTGCAGAAATACATCCAGTGCTTCAACAACGCTCGCCTCAAGATCCCCAAGGTGACTGAAGAAGCCATCATCTCGGCCTTCTCCGATGGCGTATGCGACATCAAGATGAAGGAGGAGCTAGCAATCCATGAAGACCTGTGCACATTCCTGGAGCTGTTCAACTTGGCGACCAAGTGCGCCAAGGCTGAAGAAGTGCGCCTTTCCCTCCTCGAACTCCCGGCTGCCGACCCAGAAGAGAACAAGCCCAAGGACAAGGACGTGAAGCGCAAGGGGGCTGCCGTGCTTGCAGCGGAACCAGACACCAAGCGAGGCAGGGATCAGCCTGAGTCATCCAAGGGCAGCCGGTACTGCGTGTACCACGATCTCCACATCCACAACACCAACGAATGTCAAGAGCTTAGGGCCGTGAGGGATGGACGTGTCGACCGTCGCCCCGAGCGCAATGACAGGGGCTATGGCTGAGGAGGAGGGAGAGGTGGTGGACGATGGGAAGACCGTGGCCCTCGCCAAGGGTGGCGAGACCGACCTCGCGAGGATCGCTGGCAGGACCAGCCTCGCGAGGGAGGCTGGAGAGATCAGCCTCGTGAGGATCACCCGCACGGCAACGCAGGCCTTCCTCCTCTGCCACCACCGCCAAGGAGGAACGAAGACCAACATCAAGATGAGGGGGCTGGGGCTTCCAGGAGCCGCGTGCAATCGCTTGCATCTTGGGTGGCACGCAGGCCCCAGCCTCATAGCGCATCTTCAAGCAGTTTGCTCGCGAGGTGAATGCAGTCCTCCCCAAGCTTGAGGCCACGCGCCCTCTCAGGTGGTCTGCGTGCGCTATCACGTTCAGCTCAGCGGATCAGCTCAAGTGCGCGGCAACGGCCAGAGTCCTCCCTATGCTTTTCTCCCCAGTCATCAGCAACGTGCAGGTCACCAGGACCCTCATTGACGGCGGAGCAGGACTCAACGTCCCGTCCGTCGAGACGTTCGACAATCTACAAGTGCCGTATGATCAGCTTCAACCAACCAAGCCCTTCTCAGGAGTCACTGATGGTTCCACTGTTTCGATAGGGCAGGTTCACCTTCCAGTCACCTTCGGGCAGCGCAACAACTACCACACCGAGCTCATCGACTTCGACATCGCCCACATCCGTCTGCCATACAACGCCATTCTCGGGTACCCAGCCCTGGCCAAGTTCATGGCAGTGACTCACCATGGGTACAATGTCCTCAAGATGCCAGGAAGCGGTGGAGTCATCACCGTACCCTGTGAAGAAAGGGACGCAGTGTGTTCACTTGAGCGCGCATTCCAAGCCGTGGCAATCGAAGACCCGGACCACAGAAACGGAAGACTTCCCGAGGCAACCCTTAAGAAGAAGAAGGTTTCGCCTGGCCCAAGCCATAAGGAGGCAGGCGCCTCCGGAGGTGTTGCGTCAGGATCTGCGCCCAATCAGGGAGCGCCACCCTCTCTCGCATAGGAAGGCGCGCCAGGCGCCCTCCTCAGGCAGGGCTCGGGGGCTCTTTCTTGGAGAGCCACCGACCTTGCCAAGGTTGCAAGGGAGGCGTTCGGGCACCAATTGGAGGGGTGCTTCCAGGCACGTTTCCCTCAGGAAGGTACGAGGCAAGGAAAACCAAACCCTCAGGAGTTCATCGCAAGAAACACCCAGGAGCTACAGGAATCGAGAGTCATGCGTGGCAGCCGCCGCTTGCCCGCCGTAACCCCACATCCAGGCGAGTATGGTGGGCTGCGCGTCTGCATTGACGTGCCAGGGCTCAACCGAGTCACGTCTCTGGAGCGCCTCTGGCCTTCGCGCGCGGGGCGTTACGAGGGTCCACCTCACAGCTGCGTTCGCATGCCTTTCGGCCTGCCGAACACAGTCGCCGCTCATCAGTGCCTGCTGAGGAGCATTCTGGAGGCTCAGGAGGTCAGGCATGGTGCGGTCCTGGCGGAGATGGAGAAGGCCCTCGGAAACCCACCAGTGCCCCCGGAGCGTCCCGAGGCTCCTGGGCCTGGGGGCTCGTAAGGATCGACGTCTTCATCGCGCATCGCCCGCTTCTTCAGCATCACTTCAACTTCAACGACACCAGGTGACATCTTTCTAAGTTCCATTTTTAGCTGGGAGCGCCCACAGGGCCGCATCATTCTCAGGCCGCGTGGGTCCGTCCCTGCGGCATGTATCCGTTTTGCTTACGCTCTTTACTTACCTTGTTGGGGGCGCCCCTCGGGCTGCATCATCCCCGAGCTGCTCGGGCCTGGCCCAGCGGCATTTTATTTTCCTGCGTCTACTTAAAATGAATTTCCTCCTGCGTGCTTAACATACCCAACCTAATCGCCTGCTCGATTGACGCCTACCTATGGAGCTGCTCGCTCTGGCACGCCATCTGCGCACGGGTCCGTCCCTGCAACACCGATAAATCTGAAGTGTCGAGCTCTGGCCGTGGCAGCCCCGCAAGGCGCCACATCACCAGGCCCTCAGTGCCCCAATCACTTCCCCAGAGCGACAAAGGTTGGCTGGCAACCGTAACGACAGGTCTTGTTTCTCTTCATGATTGGTGTGCAGGACCTACTCCAGGAGCAACGCCAGGGACATCGCGAGCTGTCTCTTCCTCTCTCCGGCACAGACTGCTTGCACATTAAAAGGGGGCGCCTGAGCATCACGACTCATGGGCTCCCACTGGCTCTCCAGCCCTCACCCCCTGGCCTTGACCCACGACATCGTGACCTGTCATACCAGCGGCGGCTGAGCTCGCTCGAGGGCCAGGATCTGAGGACGTAGAGCACTAAGGAAAGTGCGGGGGAGTGGGAAGAAGCTCGCGAGGACCTAACCCAGCAGCGCCTCAGCTGCCACCTCTCGGGCCAGGCGCTTCATCGAGGAACTACACCAGACTCAAGAGATAAGTCACGCCCTTACAGGAGTTGAACCAACGCAACGCAAAAACCCTCAGTGCGGCTCTGTCACGGCGACATTGCCTTCCTTTCTCGCCCAGCGAGGGCTGCTTGAGCGCTAAAGGGGACCTCCCGGGCATCGCGACTCGGGGGCTCTTACCGGACCTCGGGCCGCTCACCTCCTGGCCTTAACCATGACATCGCGACCTGGCATACCAGTGACGGCTGAAGCCTGCCTAGGGACTGGGACCTGTGAGCGTAGAGCGCCAAGTCCTCGTGAGGATAGAAAGGGGGAGCCGAGCCGAGACAGCACAAGCACCTCGCATTGATTCATATTAAGGATATAATATTCATAAAAGACATGGCAGACGCCTTACATACCCCCGCGGGGTGTTGCTTCGATTCCTCGCAGGGAACAAGAGTACTAATACTAAGGAACGCTAATCGCCCGCACCGCCACAAGGGACGCCATCATCAACAGTGGGCTGCCCAACGTCGACGCCAACCCCATCCAGATCAGCAGCGTCGGCGGCTGGACGCAGCTGCCCCGCTCCGAGCACGGCGCGAGCTCGGGGGCTCATAGCTGTCGTCGCTCATGTCCGGAGTCGTGAGGAGCTCGGGGGAGCCACTGAATTCCCCAGCTCCTCCGCTGCTGCCTGAGCAGCTGCTGGAGGGCCGATGGGCAGGCTAGGTCCTCGCCAGTTTGTTGCCCCTGCCGCTCTCCCTGGGGCAGCATTCCAGCCGGCGCCCTTCAGCATCGAAGACCTTGAAGAACATCAGGGAGGCGCTGTCGTATTCAACATGAATCACGAGGGCACCTACCGTCCGGCAGACCCGGGCGATTTTGCCCCAGCCCCGGGTCATGAAGGCCTTGCCCGGAGTGACGACCGCGACCTCCGCTCCGGTCGCAAGGGTACTGCAGTCAGCGTGCTGCAGCCAGAGCTCCAGAGCCCCGCTCGGCGGCATCTCAAAGGCGAAGGAAGGAGGAAGGCGAATCCAAGAGCTTGGAGGCATGGCGGCGTGGAGCACGAGCTCGCGAGAGGAGCGCTCGGCGTGGACTCCAGGAGGAATGACGCGCACCACCGCGACTCGCCGACGTCGACAGCGACATCGTCGATGTTGCTCGACGCCTTCTCCCCCAGGACCCACGATGCGGGCATGCAAGGGTAGCGGAAACCCAGGTGGTAGCCGCTCGTACCAGGGCCTCAGTGCCTCCTGCTGAGCACCCTCATCTCGGTGGCAGAGGACCAGCCGCTTCTTCAGTGGAAGTGGGTCAGGACCCTTTCGGGGGGCCTTTCCCTTCTCTTCTGCAGAGAACCGGTGGATTGGTGCCATTGGCGTAAGGAGAAGCAAGAGCGGGGAAGGAGAAGGAAAAGGAGCAGCAGGAAGGGATGGACTGAAGGGGCTCACACAGCCCCGTACTTATAGCCGGAGGAGGCCAACCGCTGAGCGCCACGATCGTAGGTAATCATGACCGGTTTCTCTGCATGCAGGGACTTGTCAAGTCGTGCAGTTGCCGAGGCATCATGGGGAAGCGCATACGCCCACGTCCAATCAATCACCACGCGGCGCCCAAGGCCGCACCCTGTTAGGGCCTGCGGCGCTTCACGCTTGCCCCTTCGCTTCCCTGCTAGGCTAAGCCCGGGCGCGCCTTGGGCCCGGGGGCTACTGTCAGCGTTCTGGCAACGGGGGTCCCCAGACTTGCCTGCCCGCGGCCTGCGGTGTGGCTCAAGTGGGGGGCCCAGCGCAGCCCATCTTCATCAGCTCAAGCTCAAGACCCTCGCGAGGGGCCAAGCCTCGCGGGGCGGACGACAGAAAGCTTCCTCAGAGGCAGCCTCATCAGGCAGGCTCGCGAGGAGGCGGAGAGATCAAGGCAGGGGTACCTCACGAGGAGCCCATGACGCAAGCCATGACGATCGAGACCAGGCAGGCACCGGCCTGCGCGGTGTCCTTGTTTCCCCTTTGGTGCAAGGGGGCAAGCACAGGCCAAGGCATCGGGCAAAGGTTACCATTCCGGTGCAACGAGACCAAGACCAACAGAGCGGTAGGACGGAGGTCACCGTGGAGCCCAAGACGGCGTCATCACCAGAGCTTTTGGCAGCCAAAGACCACCTTTAGTTAGGATATCTTGTACTAGATGTTCCCCTTCAAAATGGTCAATTGTTGGCGCCCTTCCCGCTCATTATATGGGGAGAGGCCCAGGGCTCCTATAAATAGAGCTAGCCACCACAGAAGGAAGGAGACACCCAGGGGGGATGAAAGAGAGACGGCTAGAGATCTGATAGAACCCTAGTAGAGAGAGAAAGAGGCGACTGAACTCGCCCCAGCAGTTCGTCGCACCAGCTCGAGAACACCTCGCGCGAGGCTATTCTTCCCTTGTACTATTCATCATCAGCCCCTGAGGCAATCCACCACACCACACACTGGAGTAGGGTATTACACCACGACGGTGGCCTGAACCAGTATAAATCTCGTGTCCCTTGTGTTGTTCGTTGTTTCCAGCTTAGATCACGCGAGGAGATTGGACGTAGATCGGTAGGGGAGAGATCTCTGCGCGCACCCTAGTGTTCGAAACTCAAGGGTCTGCCGGAACCCGAAATCCGACATACATAAATACCATAGCCTCTCCGATGATGTGTGAGTAGTTTACCACAGACCTTCGGGTCCATAGTTATTAGCTAGATGGCTTCTTCTCTCTCGTTGGATCTCAATACAAAGTTCTCCTCGATGTTCTTGGAGATCTATTCGATGTAATTCTTTTTGCGGTGTGTTTGTTGAGATCTGATGAATTGTGGGTTTATGATTAAGATTATCTATGAACAATATTTGATTCTTCTCTGAATTCTTATATGCATGATTTGATATCTTTGCAAGTCTCTCCAAATTATTAGTTTGGTTTGGCCTACTAGATTGATCTTTCTTGCAATGGGAGAAGTGCTTAGCTTTGGGTTCAATCTTGCGGTGTCCTTTCCCAGTGACAACATGGGCAGCAAGGCATGTATTGTATTGTTGCCATCGAGGATAAAAAGATGGGGTTTATATCATATTGCTTGAGTTTATCCATCTACATCATGTCATCTTGCCTAATGTGTTACTCTGTTCTTATGAACTTAATACTCTAGATGCATGCTGGATAGTGGTCGATGTGTGGAGTAATAGTAGTAGATGTAGAATCGTCTTGGTCTACTTGACACGGACGTGATACCTATGTTCATGATCATGCCTAGATATCATAATAACTATGCGCTTTTCTATTAATTGCTCGGCAGTAATTTGTTCACCCACCATAATATATGCTATCTTAAGAGAAGCCACTAGTGAAACCTATGCCCCTGAGTCTACTTTACATCATATAAGTTTCCAATCTACAATTCTAGTTTACCGTTTATTTTGCAATCTTTATTTTCCAATCTATACAACAAAAATACCAACAATATTTATCTTATTATCTTTATCAGATCTCACTTTTGCAAGTGGTCGTGAAGGGATTGACAAGCCCTTTATCGCGTTGGTTGCAAGGTTCTTATTTGTTTGTGCAGGTACTACGCGACTTGCGTGTAGTCTCCTACTGGATTGATACCTTGGTTCTCAAAAACTAAGGGAAATACTTACGCTACTTTGCTGCATCACCCTTTCCTCTTCAAGGGAAAACCAACGCATGCTCAAGAGGTAGCAGCTACTGGTACATACCCTCAGCCCCGAGGGTGAACTACTCCCTACTCGTCATGGAGAGCGCCGGGATGATGAAGATGGCCACCGGTGAGGGATTCCCCCCTCGGGCAGGGTGCCGAAACATGTTCCTGATTGGTTTTTGGTGGCTACAGAGGCTTGCGGTGGCGGAACTCCCGATCTAGGTTTCTTTTCAGGGGTTTCTGTATTTATAGGAAATTTTGGCGTCGGTCTCACGTCGGGGGGGGGGGCTCCTAGTCGTCCACGAGATAGGGGGACGCGCCCAGGGGGGTAGGGCGTGCCCTCCACCCTCGTGGATGGCTCGGGACTCTTCTGGCCCAACTCTTTTACTCCGGGGCTTCTTTTGGTCCATAAAAAATCATGAAAAATTGGCACGTCAATTGGACTCCGTTTGGTATTCCTTTTCTGTAGAACTCAAATACAAGGAAAAAACAGAAACTGGCACTGGGCTCTAGGTTAATAGGTTAGTCCCAAAAATCATATAAAATAGCATATAAATTCATATAAAACATCCTAGATGGATAATACAATAGCATGGAACAATCAAAAATTATAGATACATTGGAGACGTATCAGGGAGACATAGAGATTTGCAAAATACATACGGATATGAATGTGGCAGACCCGTTGACTAAGCCTCTTCCATGAGCAAAACATGATCAGCACCAAGACTCCATGGGTGTTAGAATCATTACAATGTAATCTAGATTACTGACTCTAGTGCAAGTGGGAGACTGAATAAAATATGCCCTAGAGGCAATAATAAAGTTGTTATTTTATATTTCCTTATTCATGATAAATGTTTATTATTCATGCTAGAATTTTATTGACCGGAAAACTTAATACATGTGTGAATACACAGACAAACACTGTGTCCCTAGTGAGCCTCTACTTGACTAGCTCGTTGATCAAAGATGGTTAAGGTTTCCTGACCATGGACATGAGTTGTCATTTGATAATGGGATCACATCATTAGGAGAATGATGTGATGGACATGACCCATCCGTTAGCTTAGCATATTGATCGTTTAGTTTTATTGCTATTGATTTCTTCATATCATATACATATTCCTTTGACTATGGGATTATGCAACTCCCAGATACCGGAGGAATACCATGTGTGCTATCAAACGTCACAACGTAACTAGTTGATTATAAAGATGCTCTACAGGTATCTCCGAAGGTGTTTGTTGGGTTGGCATAGATCGAGATTAGGATTTGTCACTCCGAGTATCGGAGAGGTACCTCTGGGCCCTCTCGGTAATACACATCAAAAGAAGCATTGCAAGAAAAGTGAGTAATGAGTTAGTTGCGGGATGATGCATTACGGAATGAGTAAAGAGACTTGTCGGTAACGAGATTGAACTAGGTATGAAGCTACCGACGATCGAATCTCGGGCAAGTAACATACGATGAAGAAGGGAATAACACATGTTGTCATTATGGTTCGATCGATAAAGATCTTTGAAGAATATGTAGGAGCCAATATGAGCATCCAGGTTCTGCTATTGGTTATTGACTGGAGAGGTGTCTCGGTCATGTCTACATAGTTCTCGAACCCGTAGGGTCCGCGCGCTTAACGTTCAATGACGATTTAGTATTATATGAGTTATGTGATTTGGTGACCCGGATGAGATCACGGACATGACGAGGAGTCTCTAAATGGTCAAGAGGTAAAGGTTGATATATAGGATGATAGTATTCGGACACCGGGGGTGTTTCGGATAGTATCGAGTATTTATCGGAGTACCCGGGGGGGTTACCGGAACCCCTGGGGGGAATAATGGGCCTTATGGGCCGTAAGAGGGGAGCACACCAGCCCACAAGGGGTGCCCCCCTCACTACTGGAATCAGCTTCTTTGCCGTCTGCCATGGCGGGCAGCAAAGGCATAGATCCCGGACGGCAAACGTCTTTGCCGTCAGCCAGCGGACGGCAAAACGTCAGTCTGAACGCGTGCCAGCAAAGGCCTTCTTTGTTGTCCGCTTCCTAGAAACTGACGACAAAGGGTTGTGCCGTCAGCCGTCCGAGGCCAGCAGACACCAAAGATAACGGATGACAGTGGGGAGGGGTGAGAACCGTTAGGGGGTTAACGGCGCTCTTTGTCAGACGGCAAAGAGCTCAGCTAGGCAGCACTGAGAAGCTTCCACGTGTCCAGCTATGCCGTCCGCCAGTTGACGGCATAGAGGTTTGAATATTTGCCATCTGGTGGCAGACGGCATAGTTGGTCACTTTGCCATCTGTCAGCAGCCGGCAAAATGACCAAATAGGCAGCCAGTGTTCCCATTTTGCACAGGTGACTGCCACGTGTCCTCTTTGCCGTCTGCTAGCATACGGCAAAGCTCTTTGTCGTCTGCTAGCATACGGCAAAGAGGTTATATATCCCCTGTTTTTATTTAAATCCAATTAATTAGACATGGTTTCAAACACAGATATACATGCATACATATCCAACATATCCAACAACATGTCCAACAACATATTTCATCAAATCCAACAACATAGTTCAACAAAGTCCAACATATCCATATATACATAACCAGAAACAAGTTTCCAACAACATATCCATATAGACATACATATCCAAACAAGTTTTCATAAGCAACAAGGAAGCATCAAAAGAATAGTACACTCCATGAATCCAAGCTTCCTCATGTAAAGCAAATCTGCAAATTGGTAAAGATGAAAGTTAGAAGAAGAGAAGAAGAAGAAGACTAGTTAGAAGAAGAAGAAGAAGAAGAAGATTTTTTTTCTTCTCTTTCTTTTTCTCCTCTCCTCTTCTTTATCTTCTTCTTCTTCTAACTAAGGTAGGTAAAAATGCCATTTTATTGCTAAGCTAGGTAAAAATGCTAAGTGTAGGTAAGTCTATATCATTTTGGAGGTAACAAAGATTATCATGACATTTTTGACCTAAGTATGCTAAGTATGTCATAAATGAACTGAATAAGCTAAGTATAGCTCATTTTTTTTATCTAACTTAGGTAATTATGCCATTTAGGAGGAAAATAAGCTAAGTACCCATTTGTAAAGCAAAACACTAGATAAAACTTACCCTCATCACAACAAATGTGAGGAAGATTGCAACTACGGTAACAATTGATCCAACGGCATAATGATACCAAGCCTCATTATCAATGGCATATTTTCTAATCTTCTTAAGCTTCAGGCGCATTGCAACCATCTTCAAGCGCATTGCATTCATCTTCATCTTGTGATCATCGATGACATCGGCAACATACAACTCCAATGTCATCTTCTCTTCTTCAATTCTTTTAGTTTTTTCTTTCAAATACTCATTTTATTTTTCAACTAAATTTAACTTCTCGACAAGAGGGTCGGTTTCAAATTCCGGTTCACATACCTCCTGGATTAAAATATCTCTATGTCAACTTGATGGCCATAATTGTCATAAATGCAAAATGCAACAAATAGTTATGAAAGAGAATTTACCACATTTGAATCATAAAGCGGGCGAGGGCCGACGGGGACGGACATCAAGACCATGGCACTATGTATAAGAAACAATCATACAAAGTAAGAAAATTATACATACCAACTATATAAATCATACAATCATACAAATAACTATATAAATCAAGTACACCATAAAAATTTGAATACCTAATAATCACTATCGGTAATGACGTGCTCATCATCATCATTAAATAAATCCATCATCATCATCACTATCGGTAATGACGTGCTCATCATCATCATTAATAAATGCATCATCATGTGGAAGGCCACCTTTACGTAATTGTTCAAGCATTGATAGGTCATCTGCAACAGTAACTTCTTCTTCTTCCAGCTCTTCTTGTTCCGGCTCAGGGGTGAAGTCGGATTCACTATCGTTGTCTACTTCAATGTTCTGGGGTGGAGTAGAGCGGTTCTTGAAACGTTTTTTTGGAAAGACGCGTTTCTTGGAAGAATTCTCCTTCGTCATATGTGTCCTGGCTAATGTGAGGTTCACAATCCTCTTCATTGGGGGGAGGTGGTCTAACACGTGATGACACTTCATAAATGACATCCCAACCACTGAGATTTGGATCACTTTGATAGGCCCACGATAGATAGAAAACTTGGGTTGCCTGTTGAGCCGTAATATAGACATCGGGAACATCCAAATGGGTGCTTTGTAATGTCCAGACCATGTAACCAGGCGTAAAACCAAACTTCTGCAGGTCTTTACTCATTTCAAGCTCGTCCCTCTTTTTATAGTTGTCGCAACGGGCACAGTGGCACCAGCTTAATTCCTGGCCATTTGCAGATGCGGCTCTAACAAACCCCTTGGTTTTTGTTAACCATTCCTCGGTCCAAACTTTCTGACTAGTGTAACCGGTGTACATCCATGCACGATCACTCATATTGACTTCCTACTGGACACACAAGAAATATATACATAATTAAGCAAACCATATCCATCAGTTAATGGATGTCAGTTTTATTACGTCCAAGCAACCTACACGCTAATAGGTAAAGGTAGGTCCTAATCCTACCCGAGTATGTGTAGATTGGGTTCATTTTTCCATGCTCTGCTCCGGATCTGACGCAAAAATTCGGCAGCACCTTCCCGCTGTTCTCCTGATACACGTCTCGGCAATAAGCAGAGAGGATGTGTACCCGGAGAATAACAGGGAGGCACTGACGAAATTTTGCATTGGATCCGGAGTAGAGCATATGGGAAAATGAACCCGATATACACATACTCGGGCTGTCCATGGATAACGTTGGACAATTCGAAAGAATCACAATTATAAATATGCAAATGCACGCATATTTATAGATGTAACCCTTTCGAACGGGAGATGAATAGTGGTTACGCATACTGATGATTGACACCTATAGCTAGGAAGTTTCATCGGCACGAAGACCGGAACAGAGCAAATGAAGGGGGGAGGAGGAGATGTCATTTGTGCTCACCAACTAACGCAGGGGCGGAGCTCGTCGAACACTAGACCCTCACAGCGACGAAATAACTGCGCATTTAAATCCAAAGATGAGTAACACAGCAATTTTGTTTCTTCCGTCGACCTAACTAAATATTGACAACAGGACGAACGGGTTAAGAGGTCCTTGGCGTTGATGGAACCCTAAATAGCAAGTATCATCAGTGCGAGATACATGTGGCGCTCGGCGTTGAACACTAGATCCACATTCCACAAGTGAAGCCGGCGCTCGGCGTCCCGCAACAATAGTTCTGGTGGCCGATGACAGTCAAACACCATCGCGAATTTGTCTGGCAGCCTCTGCGATGAGGATTAAAGCCAAGTTTTGAAATTTCAAACAACCAAACCGACTTGAGTTAGTTTGGGTGTTTCAAGTTTCAACACTTGCCTTTTAATCGTCATTGCAGAGGCTGCCAGGCAAATTCGCGATGGTGTTCGTCCGCCATCAACGCCGAGAACAGTTGCTTTGGGATGCCGAACGTCGGTGTCACTTGTGGGACATGGATTTAGTGTTCGACACCGACGACCACATGTATCTCGCACCGACGATACTTGCTATTTAGGGTTCCATCGACACCGAGGAACCCCCTAATTAACCCGCTCGTCCCCGGGCGCCCCCTTTTCCTACTTCTTTTTTTCATCTTCAACTTCAACTTTTTTTCATCATCATCATCATCTTCTTCTTCTACTACTACTACTACTACTTATTGTTCTTTCTTCTTCTTCTTCTTCTTCTTCCTCTTCTTCTTTTTCTTTTTTTCATCTTTCTTGATTATTCTAAAAAACAGGAAAAAAACCTAAACAAAACTGTAAGCTAAATGTAACCTAAAATAAGCTAAATTAACCTAAACTAAACTAAATAACCTAACCTAAACTAAACTAAACTAAACTAAACTAAACTAAACTAAACAAACAGAAAATAAATCTAAAAAACAGAAGAAAAAAAACTCACCACGATGAGGGGCGGGGCTGGGCGGTGCGGTGCGGCAGCGGCTCGGGACGGGGGCGGGGCGGTGCAGGGCGGCCAGCGACTCGGGACGGGGCGGCGCGGGGCGGGCGGCGGCTCGGCTAGGCGAGCGGGGCGACGCGGCTGGGTGGCGGCGGCTCGGCTGGGCGGGTGGGGCGGGGCAGCCGGCGACGGGGGTGGCGGCGCGGGTTAGGGGCGGCAGTAGGGGTGAGGGGTGGCGGCGGCTCGGGCAGGGGAGAGAGAGAACGGACTGAGAGATGGGTGGGGGCGCGGGCGCGGCCCCTTTTTTGCTAGTAGGTCACACCTCTTTGCAAAGGGCGTACCTAGTGGGGTGGGGCCGGGGGGAAACGGACGACCTAACGACCATTTTCTTTGCCGTGAAAATGGCCGTTAGGTCGTCCTCGCAAGCCTGCCACCCACCCTCTTTGTCGTCTGCTAGCAGAAGGGAAAGCTTCTTTGTCGTCCGCTAGCGGACGACAAAGATATGCTGATGTCAAAGCCTTTCGTTGCCGTCCGTTTTCTTGTGGCTGATGGCAAAGCCCTTCTTTGCCGTCCGCTAGCTGACGACAAAGAGTCGGCAGACGGCAAATCTGCTGATTCCAGTAGCGCCTTTAGGCAGGAGGCCGAATTGGAGAAGGAAGAGGGGGTTCGGCCCCCCTTTTCCTTCCTCCCTTCCCTCTTCCCTTTTTCTCTTCGGTGAAATAAGGAAGGGGAGGAGGAATTGGGATAGGACCCTAAGTAGGATTCCTCCTACTTGGGGCGCCCCATGGCTGCTCCCCTCCCCCTCTCATCTATATATACATGGGGAGGGGCGCCTAGAGCACACACCAACTATCATTAGCAGTGTGCGGCGTCCCCCCTCCACAGTTTACCCCTCCGGTCATATCTTCGTAGTGCTTAGGCGAAGCCCTGAGCGGATCACTTCACCATCACCGTCACCATGCCGCCGTGCTGGCGGAACTCATCTTCTTCCTCGACACCTTTGCTGGATCAAGAGGACGAGGGGCGTCATCGAGCTGAACGTGTGCAGAACTCGGAGGAGTGTACGTTCGGTGCTTGAACGGTCGGATCTAGAAGAAGTTCGACTACATCAACCGCGTTGTCAAACGCTTCCGCTTTCGGTCTACGAGGGTACATGGACATACTCTCCCCCTCTCGTTGATATGCATCTCCTAGATAGATCTTGCATGAGCATAGGATTTTTTTTGAAATTGCATGCTATGTTCCCCAACATAGCCTAGTGGTGGGAAGGGGTTGATGCCTTCCCACCCACCCAGGGTTCAAGGCATGGTACTTGCATTTTGGGTTTGTTGCACCAATTATACTATAGGGGGTTCCCTTACAGTCTTTCTGTCAAAAAAAGAAATTCAGCATCGACCAACTCATGAGTAGCTGAAGGAAGATCTGACCGAGCATTAATGAGCAGTGAAAGGGGGAAACAATGTTGGGATGTACTATTTGAACTTTTTAAATTTGAACTAGTACTGGATGCAGCTATTTAAACGTTTGTACCCTCGCATGCGACTACTTGATCTTGCGGACTAGGAAGAAAAAACCGGATGTATGCGGCCACGGTTGGATGGCATCCTTCTGTATCCATGTCCGCAGATTGGTACACCCTGTCCGCGGATTGGTACTCCCTGTCCGCGGATGGATGTGGGAGCAAATTTGCGGGTTGGCATTGGAGATGCCCTAACTACTTACTGTTGGAAATATGCCCTAGAGGCAATAATAAATAAGTTATTATTATATTTCCTTGTTCATGATAATCGTTTATTATCCATGCTAGAATTGTATTGATAGGAAACTCAGATACATGTGTGGATACATAGACAACACCATGTCCCTAGTAAGCCTCTAGTTGACTAGCTCGTTGATCAATAGATGGTTACGGTTTCCTGACCATGGACATTGGATGTCGTTGATAACGGGATCACATCATTAGGAGAATGATGTGATGGACAAGACCCAATCCTAAGCTTAGCTCAAAGATCGTGTAGTTCGTATGCTAAAGCTTTTCTAAATGTCAAGTATCATTTCCTTAGACCATGAGATTGTGCAACTCCCGGATACCGTAGGAATGCTTTGGGTGTGCCAAACGTCACAACGTAACTGGGTGGCTATAAAGGTACACTACAGGTATCTCCGAAAGTGTCTGTTGGGTTGGCACGAATCGAGACTGGGATTTGTCACTCCGTGTAAACGGAGAGGTATCTCTGAGCCCACTCGGTAGGACATCATCATAATGTGCACAATGTGATCAAGGAGTTGATCACGGGATGATGTGTTATGGAACGAGTAAAGAGACTTGCCGGTAACGAGATTGGACAAGGTATCAGGATACCGACGATCGAATCTCGGGCAAGTATCGTACCGCTAGACAAAGGGAATTGCATACGGGATTGATTAAGTCCTTGACATCGTGGTTCATCCGATGAGATCATCGTGGAACATGTGGGAGCCAACATGGGTATCCATATCCCGCTGTTGGTTATTGACCGGAGAGTCATCTCGGTCATGTCTGCATGTCTCCCGAACCCGTAGGGTCTACACACTTAAGGTTCAGTGACACTAGGGTTATAGAGATATTAGTATGCGGTAACCCGAAAGTTGTTCGGAGTCCCGGATGAGATCCCGGACGTCACGAGGAGTTCCAGAATGGTCCGGAGGTAAAGAATTATATATAGGAAGTGCTATTTCGGCCATCGGGACAAGTTTCGGGGTCACCGGTATTGTACCGGGACCACCGGAAGGGTCCCGGGGGTCCACTGGGTGGGGCCACCTGCCCCGGGGGCCACATGGGCTGTAGGGGGTGCGCCTTGGCCTATATGGGCCAAGGGCACCAGCCCCAAGAGGCCCATGCGCCAAGAATCAAGGGAAAGGAAGAGTCCTAAAGGGGGAAGGCACCTCCGAGGTGCCTTGGGGAGGAGGGACTCCTCCCTGGCCGCACCCTTCCTTGGAGGAAGGGCCAAGGCTACGCCTCCCCCCTCTCCCTTGGCCCTATATATAGTGGGGGAAGGGAGGGCAACTATACCTAAGCCCTGGCGCCTCCCTCTCCCTCCCATGACACATCTCCCTCCTCCCGCAGCGCTTGGCGAAGCCCTGTTGGAATCCCGCTACTTCCACCACCACGCCGTCGTGTTGTTGGATCTCCATCAACCTCTCCTTCCCCCTTGCTGGATCAAGAAGGAGGAGACGTCGCTGCTCCATACGTGTGTTGAACGCGGAGGTGCCGTCCGTTCGGCGCTAGGATCATCGGTGATTTGGATCACGACGAGTACGACTCCATCAACCCCGTTCTCTTGAATGCTTCCGTGCGCGATCTACAAGGGTATGTAGATCCACTCCTCCCTCGTTGCTAGATGACTCCATAGATTGATCTTGGTGACACATAGGAAAATTTTGAATTTATGCTACGTTCCCCAACAGTGGCATCATGAGCTATGTCTATGCGTAGTTTCTATGCACGAGTAGAACACAAAGTAGTTGTGGGCGTTGATTTTGTCAATTTACTTGCCGTTACTAGTCTTATCTTGATTCGGCGGCATCGTGGGATGAAGCGGCCTAGACCGACCTTACACGTACTCTTACGTGAGACTGGTTCCACCGACTGACATGCACTAGTTGCATAAGGTGGCTAGCGGGTGTCTGTCTCTCCCACTTTAGTCGGATCGGATTCGATGAAAAGGGTCCTTATGAAGGGTAAATAGCAATTGGCATATCACGTTGTGGTTTTTGCGTAGGTAAGAAACGTTCTTGCTAGAAACCCATAGCAGCCACGTAAAACATGCAAACAACAATTAGAGGACGTCTAACTTGTTTTTGCAGGGTATGCTATGTGATGTGATTTGGCCAAAAGGATGTGATGAATGATATATGTGATGTATGAGATTGATCATGTTCTTGTAATAGGAATCACGACTTGCATGTCGATGAGTATGACAACCGGCAGGAGCCATAGGAGTTGTCTTAATTTATTTATGACCTGCGTGTCAACATAAACGTCATGTAATTGCTTTACTTTATTGCTAACTGTTAGCTATAGTAGTAGAAGTAATAGTTAACGAGACAACTTCATGGAGACACGATGATGGAGATCATGATGATGGAGATCATGGTGTCATGCCGGTGACATTGATGATCATGGAGCCCCGAAGATGGAGATCAAAAGGAGCAATATGATATTGGCCATATCATGTCACTATTTGATTGCATGTGATGTTTATCATGTTTATGCATCTTGTTTACTTAGAACGACGGTAGTAAATAAGATGATCCCTCATTAAAATTTCAAGAAGTGTTCTCCCCTAACTGTGCACCGTTGCTAAAGTTCGTCGTTTCGAAGCACCACGTGATGATCGGGTGTGATAGATCCTTACGTTCACATACAACGGGTGTAAGACAGTTTTACACATGCAAAACACTTAGGGTTAACTTGACGAGCCTAGCATGTACAGACATGGCCTCGGAACACAAGAGACCGAAAGGTCGAGCATGAGTCGTATGGTAGATACGATCAACATGAAGATGTTCACCAATGATGACTAGTCCGTCTCACGTGATGATCGGACACGGCCTAGTTGACTCGGATCATGTAATCACTTAGATGACTAGAGGGATGTCTATCTGAGTGGGAGTTCATAAGATGAACTTAATTATCCTGAAAATAGTCAAAAGGTCTTCGCAAATTATGTCGTAGCTCGCGCTTCAGTTCTACTGTTTAGATATGTTCCTAGAGAAAATTTAGTTGAAAGTTGATAGTAGTAATTTTGCGGACTAGGTCCGTAAACTGAGGATTGTCCTCATTGCTTCATAGAAGGCTTATGTCCTTAATGCACCGCTCAGTGTGCTGAACCTCGAACGTTGTCTGTGGATGTTGCGAACATCTGACATACACATTTTGATAACTACGTGATAGTTCAGTTATACGGTTTAGAGTTGAGGCACCAATGACGTTTTTGAAACGTCGCGAAACATATGAGATGTTTCGAGAGCTGAAATTGGGATTTCAGGCTCGTGCCCACGTCAAGAGGTATAAGACCTCCGACGATTTTCTTAGCCTACAAACTAAGGAGAAAAGCTCAATTGTTGAGCTTGTGCTCAGATTGTCTGAGTACAACAATCGCTTGAATCGAGTGGGAGTTGATCTTCCAGATGAAATAGTGATGGTTCTCCGAAGTCATTACCACCAAGCTGCTTGAGCTTCGTGATGAACTATAATATATCAGGGACATATATGATGATCCTTGAGATATTCGCGATGTTTGACACCACAAAAGTAGAAATCAAGAAGGAGCATCAATTGTTGATGGTTGAAGAAACCACTAATTTCAAAAAGGGCAAGGGCAAGAAGGGATACTTCATGAAACGGCAATTCAGCTGCTGCTCTAGTGAAGAAACCCAAGGTTGAACCCAAACCCGAGACTAAGTGCTTCTGTAATAAGGGCAACAGCCACTGGAGCAGAATTACCCTAGATACTTGGTAGATGAGAAGGCTGGCAAGGTCGATAGAAGTATATTGGATATACATTGTGTTGATGTGTACTTTACTAGTACTCCTAGTAGCACCAGGGTATTAGATACCGGTTCGGTTGCTAAGTGTTAGTAACTCGAAACAAAAGGCTACGGAATAAACGGAGACTAGCTAAAGGTGAGCTGACGATATGTGTTGGAAGTGTTTCCAGGGTTGATATGATCAAGGATCGCACGCTCCCTCTACCATCGAGATTGGTGTTAAACCTGAATAATTGTTATTTGGTGTTTGCGTTGAGCATAGACATGACTGGATTATGACTATCGCAATACGGTTATTCATTTAAAGAGAATAATAGTTACTCTATTTATTTGAATAATACCTTCAATGGTCTTACACCTGAAATGAATGGTTTATTGAATCTCGATCGTAGTGATACACATGTTCATGCCAAAAGATAGTAATGATAGTACCACCCACTTGTGGCACTGCCACATAAGTCATTTCGGTATAAAATGCATGAAGAAGCTCCATGTTGATGGATCTTTGGGCTCACTCGTTTTTGAAAAGTTTGAGACATGCGAACCATGTCTATTGGTGTATATGCGTGAAGAAATTCCATGCAAATGGACCGTTTGGACTCACTTGATTTTTGAATCACTTGAGACATGCAAATCATACCACATGGGCAAGATGACTGAAGCCTCGGTTTCAGTAAAATGGAACTAGAAAGCAACTTGTTGGAAGTAATACATTTTGATGTGTGCAGTCCAATGAGTGCTGAGGCGTGTAGTGGATATCGTTATGTTCTTACTTCACAGATGATTTGAGTAGATGTTGAGTACATTTACTTGATAAATCACGAGTCTAAATTATTGAAAGGTTCAAGTAATTTCAGGGTGAAGTTGAAAGATCATCGTGACAAGAGGATAAAAGATCTATGATATGATCATAGAGATGAATATCTGAATTACGAGTTTGGCACAGAATTAAGACATTGTGGAAATTGTTTCACAACTGATACAGCCTGGAATACCATAGTGTGATGGTGTGTCCTAACATCATAACTGCACCCTATTGGATATGATGCATACCATGATGTCTCTTATCGAATTACCACGATAGTTTATGGGTTAGGCATTAGAGACAACCACATTCACTTTAAATAGGGCACCACGTAATTCCGATGAGATGACACCGTATGAACTATGGTTTAGAGAAACCTAAGCTGTCATTTCTTAAAAGTTTGGGGCTGCGACGCTTATGTGAAAAAGTTTCAGGCCGATAAGCTCGAACCCAAAGCGGATAAATACATCTTCATAGGACACCCAAAAATAGTTGGGTATACCTCCTGTCTCAGATCCGAAAGCAATAAGGGATTGTTTCTAGAATCGGGTCCTTTCTCGAGGAAAAGTTTCTCTCGAAAGAATTGAGTGGGAGGATGGTGGAGACTTGATGAGGTTATTGAACCGTCTCTTCAACTAGTGTGTGGCAGGGCACAGGAAGTTGTTCCTGTGGCACCTACACCAATTGAAGTGGAAGCTTATGATAGTGATCATGAAACTTCAGATCAAGTCACTACCAAACCTCGTGGGATGACAAGGATGCGTACTACTTCAGAGTGGTACGTGATCCTATCTTGGAAGTCATGTTGCTAGACAACAATAAACCTACAAGCTATGGAGAAGCAATGGTGGGCCCAGATTCCGATGAATGGCTCGAGGCCATATAATCCGAGAGAGGATCCATATATGAAAACAAAGTGTAGACTTTGGCAGAACAGCTCGATGGTCGTAAGGCTGTTGAGTACAGATGGATTTTAAAAGGAAGACGGACAATGATAGCAAGTATCACCATTAAGAAAGCTCGACTTGTCGTTAAGATGTTTTTCGACAAGTTCAAGGAGTTGACTACGATGAGACTTTCTCACTCGTAGCGATGCTAAGAGTCTGTTGGAATTATATTAGCGATTACTGCATTATTTATGAAATCTTGCAGATAGGATGTCAAAACATTGTTTCCTCGATGTTTTTTTTGAGGAAAGGTTGTATGTGATACAAACCGGAAGGTTTTGTCAATCCTGAAAGATGCTAATAAGTATGCAAAGCTCCAGCAATCCTTCTAAGGACTGGAGTAAGCATCTCGGAGTTGGAATGTATGCTTTGATAAGATGATCAAAGTTTTGGGTGTATGCAAAGTTTATGAGAAACTTGTATTTCCAAAGAAGTGAGTGGGAGCACTATAGAATTTCTGATGAGTATATGTTGTTGACATATTGTTGATCAGAATGACGTAGAATTTCTGGAAAGCATATAGGGTTATTTGGAAAGTGTTTTTCAATGGAAAGCCTGGATTAAGCTACTTGAACATTGAGCATCAAGATCTATAAGGATAGATCAAAACGCTTAATGGTACTTTCAAATGAGCACATACCTTGACATGATCTTGAAGGTGTTCAAGATGGATCAGTCAAAGAAGGAGTTCTTGCCTGAGTTGTAAGGTATGAAGTTAAGACTTAAAGCTCGACCACGACAGAAGAAAGAGGAAGGACGAAGGTCATCCCCTATGCTTAAGACGTAGGCTCTACAGTATGCTATGCTGTGTACCGCACCTGAAGTGTGCCTTGCCATGAGTCAGTCAAGGGGTACAAGAGTGATCCAAGAATGGATCACAGGACAGCGGTCAAAGTTATCCTTAGTAACTAGTGGACTAAGGAATTTTCTCGATTATGGAGGTGATAAAGAGTTCGACGTAAAGAGTTACGTCGATGCAAGCTTAACACCTATCCGGATAGCTCTGAGTAGAGATGCCGGATACGTATAATGGAGCAACAATTTAGAATAGATCTAAGTAGAACAGTTATTTGGAATAGCTCCAAATAGAACGTGGTAGCTACATCTAGGAGATGACATAGATATTTGTAAAGCACACACGGATTTGAAAGGTTCAGACCCGTTGACTAAAACCTCTCTCACAAGCAACATGATCAAACCCAGAACTCATTGAGTGTTAATCACATAGTGATGTGAACTAGATTATTGACTCTAGTAAACTCTTTGGATGTTGGTCACATGGTGATGTGACCTGTGAGTGTTAATCACATGGCGATGTGAACTAGATTATTGACTCTAGTGCAAGTGGGAGACTGTTGGAAATATGCCCTAGAGGCAATAATAAATAAGTTATTATTATATTTCCTTGTTCATGATAATCGTTTATTATCCATGCTAGAATTGTATTGATAGGAAACTCAGATACATGTGTGGATACATAGACAACACCATGTCCCTAGTAAGCCTCTAGTTGACTAGCTCGTTGATCAATAGATGGTTACGGTTTCCTGACCATGGACATTGGATGTCGTTGATAACGGGATCACATCATTAGGAGAATGATGTGATGGACAAGACCCAATCCTAAGCTTAGCTCAAAGATCGTGTAGTTCGTATGCTAAAGCTTTTCTAAATGTCAAGTATCATTTCCTTAGACCATGAGATTGTGCAACTCCCGGATACCGTAGGAATGCTTTGGGTGTGCCAAACGTCACAACGTAACTGGGTGGCTATAAAGGTACACTACAGGTATCTCCGAAAGTGTCTGTTGGGTTGGCATGAATCGAGACTGTGATTTGTCACTCCGTGTAAACGGAGAGGTATCTCTGAGCCCACTCGGTAGGACATCATCATAATGTGCACAATGTGATCAAGGAGTTGATCACGGGATGATGTGTTACGGAACGAGTAAAGAGACTTGCCGGTAACGAGATTGAACAAGGTATCAGGATACCGACGATCGAATCTCGGGCAAGTATCGTACCGCTAGACAAAGGGAATTGCATACGGGATTGATTAAGTCCTTGACATCGTGGTTCATCCGATGAGATCATCGTGGAACATGTGGGAGCCAACATGGGTATCCATATCCCGCTATTGGTTATTGACCGGAGAGTCATCTCGGTCATGTCTGCATGTCTCCCGAACCCGTAGGGTCTACACACTTAAGGTTCAGTGACACTAGGGTTATAGAGATATTAGTATGCGGTAACCCGAAAGTTGTTCGGAGTCCCGGATGAGATCCCGGACGTCACGAGGAGTTCCAGAATGGTCCGGAGGTAAAGAATTATATATAGGAAGTGCTATTTCGGCCATCGGGACAAGTTTCGGGGTCACCGGTATTGTACCGGGACCAACAGAAGGGTCCCGGGGGTCCACCGGGTGGGGCCACCTGCCCTGGGGGGCCACATGGGCTGTAGGGGGTGCGCCTTGGCCTATATGGGCCAAGGGCACCAGCCCCAAGAGGCCCATGCGCCAAGAATCAAGGGAAAGGAAGAGTCCTAAAGGGGGAAGGCACCTCCGAGGTGCCTTGGGGAGGAGTGACTCCTCCCTGGCCGCACCCTTCCTTGGAGGAAGGGCCAAGGCTGCGCCTCCCCCCTCTCCCTTGGCCCTATATATAGTGGGGGGAAGGGAGGGCAACTATACCTAAGCCCTGGCGCCTCCCTCTCCCTCCCATGACACATCTCCCTCCTCCCGCAGCGCTTGGCGAAGCCCTGTTGGAATCCCGCTACTTCCACCACCACGCCGTCGTGTTGTTGGATCTCCATCAACCTCTCCTTCCCCCTTGCTGGATCAAGAAGGAGGAGACGTCGCTGCTCCGTACGTGTGTTGAACGCGGAGGTGCCGTCCGTTCGGCGCTAGGATCATCGGTGATTTGGATCACGACGAGTACGACTCCATCAACCCCGTTCTCTTGAATGCTTTCGCGCGCGATCTACAAGGGTATGTAGATCCACTCCTCCCTCGTTGCTAGATGACTCCATAGATTGATCTTGGTGACACGTAGGAAAATTTTGAATTTATGCTACGTTCCCCAACACTTAATAGGGAAGGAACCAAGCTGGCAACAAAAAGGCAAAAGATTTTGCAACATCCTCTTCCACGTTAGTTGTTAGCAGTGAGCAAATAACTCTTGTGGAAGTTAATTTTCATGTCTATAAGAGAGGTTTTCAAACCAAGAAATAACCGATTTAAAATTCTTGGCTTTCTCAACAAAGATCTCCAAGAAGAGGAGGGTGTCATTAGCATACTGTAAGTTGTCCACAGCACCAAGGATGATGCTAGTCAAAAGTCCAGAAATCAAGCCATGATTAGCAGCCTTGACAAGCATTTTAGAGAAAACATCATAAACTAAATTAAAAGGCAAAGGGCACAGGGCCCCTGTTTGAACCTCTTACCCCCCCAAACAAAGTAGGGTTCATTCGTGAGCCTCTTACCCCCCCCCCCCAAAAGTAGGAAATTCACTTAGCACCAAAACCTTCAGAGTTTAGCATTTCAAACAAAAAATCCCAAGTAACTCTGTCATAAGCCTTGTCATACTCCAGCTTAAGAATAAGCCCCTCAAATCCATCATTTTTAACCTCATGAGTGATGACCACACTCTCCAAAATGAATATACCTTTAATAAAAGCAGTCTGATTTGGAGAAACAAGTCTATTACTGTTTGGGAAAAAACTATTAGTCATAGCTTCAGTAAAAACACATTTAATTAAACTAATACGCCAGAACTTCTTCGTATTTATCATCTACTCCTACTTCTTTAAGGATAAGCACAGTCAAAACTAGTTCTAATTTGTGCACATCCAAACTTCCTTCCTCAAAGTCCCTGACCAAAGCAATAAAGTCAGATTTGATTAGGTCCCAGAATGTTTGATAAAAGAGAAAGGAAAGACCATCAAGGCAAGGAGCTCCATGAGCATATATGAACCCAAAAATGGCTTTCTTAATTTCTTCCTTAGAGAAGTTGCGCTGGAGAAGGTCATTGCCATCCTGAGTGACCAACTCCTCATCCTTCCATTAGGAAGGGCCCAAATGACATTGAGCTTGTCTTTAGGACTAAGAAGGTTTTAATAGGATAAACAGTACCATTATCACTATTTAATTTTAACAAGTGATTTTTCTATGCCTATGATTAGCTAAAGTATGAAAATAAGCCTTGTTTTTATCACCATCTTCAATCCCACGAAACCTAGATCTTTGCCACAAGGCAACTTCCTCTTTTATGCCACATAATCTCTAACTCTTTCTTGATGCCATTCACTATAGTTCTGTCATAATCATCTAATCGGTGATCTTCAGAAAACACATCCAAAATATCAAAATCCTACATGAGGTTTCTCTTCTTCTTTTTTAATTCAGCTTCAAGATTAATACTCGAACCTTTTACTTTCTTCCTTAAAAGTCTAGTTTCTGGTTGCCATATCTCAATTGCAGAAGCTCTAGAGGTGGGAGAATTCCAAACATCATGTACAATTTTTTTTACATTTCTGGATGATCAAGCCATCATTTTATAAAATGAAAAATCTTTTGGGAGGTAACCCTCCTAGCACAAGTATCCAGTAACAACGGCGTGCGGTCAGTACCCACTCCGGATAAAGAAGAAAGGACATGAAAGACAAAAAGTATATATTAAATTTGACATGTTTGAAGGTTATAACATGCATTTAATCCACATTCCTACACATTTTTAAAATCCTCCTCACATAGTTGCTTGGATCTAAGAGGGACATGGCGATTTATGGCGTGGCGAGATCCTTACCTAGGATTTGGTGAGATGGTGTGCGCGATACTTTAAATGAATGTCTTGAGTCAATGAGGGGCGCCAAACGATGGTGGCACCCCCCGGGCGTTATTATTCTCCTTGAAGATATTGCTACAAGTTAGCTTCACGCCCTATTCGTGGGGTGCTAAACGTGTCTGGTGCTGAATGTTAATTTTATTAATTAGCGGTCTTTGTTTTGGTGGCATGAGTGCTGCTAGCAAAACTGCACTGTCGGGAAGCGTTGTTGTTGATTTGCTTGGTTGCATTCTAGGTCTACTTTTTTCGGTTATCAAGGATGTTACATGGGTGTTCTCTAATCAACAATCGAACGTGATGTATATAGTTTTCTCGCCTAATTTCGTTATAAATCGAACCACTTCACTCTGATTTATGAAATGGCATAGCCTCGCTCTCTCACGAGGTTTATATGTATTTTCGAAATCAAAACTCAAATAGGAAATCTAGCGATAATCAAGCCCCAGCCAATCACGTCGCGCGGTACACGTCTACACCCTGGCCTCGATATACACGTCACCGCGAAAACGTGACGCGCCGTCGTTGGCCACCTCAAACTTGGCCCCCACCTGTCAGTCTTATTGGTTAGCACCCCCTAAATTCCGAACTCACTGTACCACCGGGATCTCGTCTGGTTCTCCTCCGATGGCCGGCGCACTCCACCGCCGTCTCCTCCTACTCGCCGTCCTCACCGTCTCCGCTCTCCTCCCCCGCGCCGCGGCCGTACGCCCCTTCGTGCTGGTCCTCTCCGGCGAGGACTTCCTCAAGGACCCCTCTGGCGCGCACCCCTCGCTGCCATCCGCCGACGGCGACAGCGAGGACTGGGATGACTTCGCGGACGACTCCCCCGCCACCGACCCCCTCCTCTCCCCGTCCTCCTGGATCCCCCTCCTTGACCCCACCACCCCCTCCCCGTCGGGCGATCAGCCGGACCCACCGTCCGATGCGCTCTTCGTCGCGGGCGTCCGCGCCATGATCTCAGCGGCGTCCTCGGGGGACGAAGCCGCTTTCTCCACTGCGTCCGCGCAGATCGACGCTGCAGCCGCTGGGGGACACCCCGGCGCACAGTCGGCGCTGGCGTTCCTCTCCGGAGCTGGAATGGCGCGCCCGGTGTCCCGCTCGCGCGCGTTCCTGCTGCACAAATTCGCCGCCGACGCAGGAGACCTCCAGTCTAAGATGGCGCTCGCCTACGCCTATTTTCGCCAGGAGGTGAGGTGATTCGGTTCGATTGTTTGCTTGCTCGTGCAATTAACTAATTCTAATGGGGATTCTGCGATTGGAGGATTTTGTATGTGGGTTAGCTATCTAGCTTGCGTTGAAGGGATAAGCCTCGCATGGTTAACATCAGACATATGTGAATTTTTGTCTCCATGGGTTCTTTTACTCCGTGTTTTAGAACGTTTTTAGTCGTTGGCTTGGTTTTGTTAAATTTATATAAATGGTAGCCTATGGTATTGTTAGTTAGTACATGTAACTTATAACATGATTTTGATTTTTACCTCCAATGTTGCAGCGAATTTGTTTACGGGCGTTTGATGTTATGTTTAACTGGCCTTCTGTCTTCATCATCTTAGGAGCTGTAGTAATGGGGTCATATTTATTTAGGACCAATGTATGTATTCCTGTGAATAACTAGCAGTCTGATCAAAACAACACAAATCAGGCTGATGAAGTTCAGTTGTATTTTTTCTCTTTTGACTGTAGTTTTTAAAATGCTCCCAAAGTCCTCTGGTATGCAATTAAGGCTCACATACCAATGCCCTTGTACATACTAGACTCATATATCTGCCAATACTTTACTTTTATATGATCTAAGTAAGAACGTCAAGGTTTGTTTTGTTGTTGGTGTTCAAGTTTGTCGGTTAGAGGTATATATCGTGCCAATGTTACTACTATAAAAAGCTGCTGTCTTTTGTATGGCATTTGTATCTCAACAGTGGGGATATCTGTTGCACGGTTATCTTGACAATTGTTATGTTTTGGTTGCATGAAATAAAGGAAAAGGGTATAGTGTTTTCTGCTTGTTCAAACATATATGTCATTATCTCAGCTCATGTAGCTTCCTGCCTATTTATGTCATTGCTTTGGCTTGCTTGTCCTTATTGTGCAATCTTTGTGTCATTTCAGAACTTTATTGAAACACATGAATGCCTTACTATCGTTGTTTCAGTTCTATAGTCTAGTCTGAAATCTGGTGCTTCGATATCTAGTCTAGGTATGATGTGGCATCACTACATCATTTAATTATCTTTACTCTGGTTTTGCCACTGCACTTTCAATCGATATATATGGTCTATGCAAATGATTTGGACCGGCTGGAACACGTTTGAGTTTGGCTAAATGTTATGGCTAATATTGGATATTTGTTGACTTGAACGATTTGCTTTTACAGATGTATGAAGAGGCTGTCACACTATATGCCGAACTTGCAGAGGCTGCTCTGACAAGCTCCTTAATCTCGAAGGAGCCACCAGTGATTGAACCAGTTCGGCTGCACAGTGGAACTGAAGAAAACAAGGAGGCCTTGAGGAAGTCCCGTGGTGAGGACGATGAAGATTTTCAAATCACAGAGTACCAGGCACAACGAGGCAATGCTGCCGCAATGTACAAATTAGGGCTTCTGTACTACTATGGACTACGAGGACTCAGACGTGATTATGGCAAATCATATCATTGGTTCTCTAAGGCTGTGGAGAAAGACGAGCCACGTGCTATGGAGCTTATGGGGGAGATCTTTGCTAGAGGTGCTGGAGTGGAAAGAAACTACACCCTAGCATACAGGTGGTTGAGACTTGCAGCACAGCAGGAACAGTACTCAGCTTACAATGGACTGGGTTATCTCTATGTGAAAGGCTATGGGGTGGAGAAGAACTTGACAAAAGTAAGTATTGTGCATTAGAATTTGGAATGCAGTTGAGTAGGCCATAACTCCTCTACAGTATAAGCTTGTTGCCGTGGACTGTTTCTGCTGCTAGACTTGCCTGCACTAAATATTCTGTGGCTACATTTTCACCATGCTTGCTGCTATCTTTGTTATTGGTAGAGATACTGCCTGCCAGCTAGATTTTCTATAGGCTGTTTTGGTAAATTATACTGCTACACATCTTAGTAGACAGGAACTCAAGTCTGACTTTACAGTAGTCTGGATGTACAAGTTCACCAGTGATTCTGTTGCCGTGGATGAACAAAGCGATCACATTTGATCAAGGCATACAACTTTTTTGTCAATGCACGACTTACAGCTGCCATAGAAAGTTGTTAAGGAGTATTAGTATTAGGTTTATGAGTCCTATTAGGCTATGTCCTGATCTGCTTCAGCGCCGTAGCTGTGTTGTGGTCTTGCTGTTGGTTGAAGCTAGGTTCTCGTGACGTATGGTCTTGGCTGTTGGCTGAAGCTCGATTCTTGTGATGTGAGTAGTAAAAATAAATGATGTTTCCATCGGTCCGCATCTCTCTCGCTGCCCTCTGACTCTTGATAGTGTTCCTTACATTGATTATCATATTTTTTTTCTAGTGTTACACTTCTTCAAATGCAATGCCTAACAAGGAGGGGTGTTAAGGAGTATTAGTATTAGGTCTAGGAGTCCTATTAGGCTATGTTTCCTTTCCTTGTACCTCAAGTCTTGTGTAA
Organism: Triticum urartu; assembly: GCF_056163025.1. NCBI lineage: Eukaryota > Viridiplantae > Streptophyta > Magnoliopsida > Poales > Poaceae > Triticum > Triticum urartu. Next base: position 485,961,374 of record NC_141876.1, on the reverse strand, counting down.
TATATATATGCCCCTTGGACTATGCAATAGAGGTAGATTGCACCCATAACAACAGTAACCATTAAAACAATCCCTATCCTGGTATTGCTGATGTGTTAACAAGCCTAACAAGGAGCATCTTCGAGTAAGTTAGGAGAATGGTTTAGTATCACATTCACATCAATTTTTCAAATGGATGGATATGATGACTGCAATTTTTTTGAACATAGTGATAGTAATAAGTATACCCATGTTCGCTAGGATGTCATTAACTATGAAGATTAGATATTTTGAGTTGCCGATGGAGAAGAATTCAAGTGACAAATTGACAATGTTCCGCAGTTCTGCACTATTAGTTGTTAATAAATGCTAAGACCTATGAAAATTTCAATTTACTTGTATAATCCATTTGGCCATTAACAAACACAAGTTACCAAATTGAACATTTCACTATCTTGATGGTTTCAACAATACACAGTTCTGTATTGCAATAATCAATGTACTATAAGCTCGAGGCACTTACATTCTTTTACTTACCTTTTTGTAGGCAAAGGAATATTTTGAAATTGCAGCTGACCATAAAGAGCATGGGGGTTATTATAACCTTGGTGTTTTATATCTAAAGGGTATTGGTGTAAAGAGGGATGTGATGACAGCATGCAATTATTTTCTTCGTGCAGTAAATGCTGGGCAACCAAAAGCTATTTATCAAGTGGCAAAGTTGTTCCAAAAAGGAATTGGTCTTAAGAGGAACCTCCATATGGTAATGATAATTATTTTGTTGTATCAATTGCTGAATTAAATCTTCCACTGCCACAATTATGTATGATGTTTCATGAGCATTCCTTTTCCTTTATCAAATCATCATCAGTGTATGAGTAAGGGGTGCTCTCATGAGCCATGCGTAATTAGGCCTAAGATGCCCAATGAGTAGACTGTGTGTTGTGCCTCGACACTTTTCTTACTTTCTTAGAAACCCGGTGGTGGAAGTCTATCTCAGTTCCGTTATGAATTTATCACATCCGATATGGATATATCTTGCCAAACTTTCTAAATTGATTCAGTTCCTGAGGCTACAACCAAGTTCAACGGGTTCATAGGAATTATTTCCTACCAGTTAATGTCTCGCACAATATTTGAATAGTGTGTAGTATAAATAAGTGTATTGAGTAACCGTGTGTTTTCTTATAGCAGATGATGTTGCTACAACACACTGGGCACAGCGGGCTCTGCTATATTTCAAGAAGTCTTCAAATTAAAGAATCAATCTTAAAGTCAAGCATTTGAATTGCAAAAAGCCAATATGCTTACATTATAGATATAAAATGACGCCAAAACATATAAACCACACGAAAATATCACTATTCAATTATTCAATCTTCATCCTCGCATGTAATGACAAACATAACTTGTTTTCACTTGCTTCTTTTATCCAAGCAAAGAATCTGATTTGGAACACGTGCAGTAGCTTGTAAGAGCATTTGTATGGAAGTATTGCTGAATGCTCCGTGATAGAGCTGTCTGCTAGAATACGCCAAGTGTGCATTTTTTTACGGTGCTATAGCAGGCCTATTTTATTTTATTTTATTTTCTTGCATGTGCACCATCTTAGATTTAGGGTGTGTCTGGTTTGTGCCCCAGTTAGCCCAGCCAAAAAAATTGGCACGCCTGTGTGAGGGCATGACCAAAATTTTGGTAAATTAACATTGTTTGGATTGTAGCCAATGTACTTGCCAAAATTTTGGTAAAATTGCTGAGACTTAATTTGGTTTGCCACTAGCTGAGTTACCAAATGCTTTGTAGGGGTAGCTGGATTGATTAGTGTTTGATTTGATTTGATTTTAATTTGGCTGTACCTCGAGACAACAAAGAAAGACACATTAAAAAATAAGTTTTTCTGTACTATAGAAATCAATTAACTATAATATGCCAAAAATAAACATTCAAGAGTATAGAGAATCACGACCGAACCAAGATAATTAGTAGTGGTTTTATGACCATTAGTCCCTACCCGCAGAAAAGAAAAAACCCAGTATAGTAACAAAACTATGTTGGGTAGCCGCTTACACGGGATTGATCCATCCAAACAACACGTCAACGAAAAAAATCCATCCGTGATTTCAAACAACTGCTCGGTCATCACGTAGCTACCCATGCGATTAATCCGCCGTACTGATGTCTTTTATTAACAAACGCTGGATGAGACCATGGTATAAAACCAAAAACAGAGCGAGACCCACATAAAGAACAGGCGAGGGCATGCTGCCAATTATTTGGCGAGCGTTTTCCGCGCCCTCGCTGCGCCCACGAATTGGCGAGAATAACATGCAGGCATTCCAGGCGGGCTGGGCGAGCCAATTTTTTGGTGCTAGTCCAAACGACAGCCAAATCCCGTTGGCGAGCCGATTTTTTGGAGAGGCTGGTGTTGGTGGTAAACCAAACGTACCCTTAGAGTGCATGTGCTCTTTCTCATCTTTATGTCTGCTTGAATGGACTATAGTCTATTAATTAAAGAAGTGGCATGTAATGCTAAAGTATATATTTCCATTTACAAGATTGAATAGAAAACCCTCTGCCCAGGCAGATCAAACTGTTGTTTCTGTAGAGAAAGATAGAAGGCTGATTTACAGAAGCATTAATGCTATAACATACTTTGTCGGTTTGTTTTAATGATATTAATCTGTTATGATACAAATAGGGAAACATGAATTGTTCGAAATATTATTATCAAAGGGCTGAATCTTTGGTCTTTCTTGTTTCAGGCAACAGTTCTGTACAAGTCTGTTGCTGAGAGGGGCCCCTGGAGCTCGATGTCTAGGTGGGCTCTAGAATCTTATCTAAAAGGCGACATAGGGAAGGCATTGCTCTTATATTCTAGAATGGCAGATCTTGGGTATGAGGTTGCCCAAAGCAATGCCGCCTGGATTCTTGATAGATATGGCGATGAACATATTTGCATGGGAGAATCTGGCTTCTGTTCAGATATGGAAAAACATCTCCGTGCACATGCTTTGTGGTGGCAAGCATCTGAGCAGGGTAATGAGCATGCTGCTCTGTTGATTGGCGATGCCTACTACTATGGCCGGGTATGTGAAATGGTCCTTACTTTTAGTTGGTATAACACGTTTCTCAAGTACCCTCTTGATCCTATCTAGATGATTGCAGGCTTCTGCTAAAATTACTTAAGAAATTCACATCAAGCACCATATGTTGTAGGCTAATATTTTATGTCAGAGATGTGGTCCTCATTTTTTGTTTTTTTCTCTTAGTATGACTACTACAGATTGTTAAAAACATGGTAAACAATAATATAAAGTGCCTTAGGTTTGTGTTCTGAATTTTGAAAAAAATATGGAGTTTATGTGGCACCAATACAAGCCATATGTTTGCACCCAATAGAAGCCATCTGTCTCTATGAAGTTATGCACTTGTACATAATGTCTTTTGAGAGGAACCAACTGTCATGTTTGATGAGACAACTTCTCCAAAACCACTATTTGGATAACTAAGTAAAATATATGGCTTCTAAAATAAATTCACACATGAAATGTATTTGAAAACGGGATGCGCCTGCAACATAGTTGTGGAGTCTGATTTCTGCTTCTAAATTTGCTTTTGCATTTCAGAGGTACTAGGGGACTGTGCGCTCTCTCGAGACTTTTCATAGTATCATTGCTGAAATCACATATTGAATCTGTCCTGTGTTACAGGGTGTAGGGAGGGACTATGAGCGTGCAGCAGAGGCATATATGCATGCTCAGTCACAGTCTAATGCCCAGGCCATGTTTAACCTTGGGTACATGCATGAGCACGGTCATGGACTTCCCCTTGATCTGCACTTGGCAAAAAGATATTATGATCAGGCTGTGGAGGTGGATTCAGCAGCTAAGCTTCCTGTCATGCTGGCACTAACTAGTTTATGGATAAGGAAAAACTATGCTGGCAGTTTTATGGTAAGACATTATTTTCTCTTTGTATCATCCATGGCTTAGTTGCATACAAGAAATAGGAAGTATCTGTATAGTTCACTTGTAGGTAATTTCAAGTTTGTTTCCTTGTATGGTAATCTCTGTTGCCGTTTAAGCGATATTATTTGGCAACTTGTTTTCCTGGTCCATTTCCCACTCTCTCCCTGCTGCTCATCTTTTTTAGTTTCTAGCTGGTTCCCACTGGTTGCTCATATGCAATGAACTGTAGCATCTTCCAAACATAAGTTATTTTTAGTTTTGAAATACCATGCCTGCAGCAGTTCACAAACTGCCTCAGGCTTCAGTCTATGCTTCCTAACCTCTTGATTTCTTTACCACCTCTAGTTCTCTCAGTTACCTGGAGTTATGCTCTTTCAAGATTGACAATACATATGCCAACTTGTCTGTTCATCCCTAGCCACCTGATGGTCGATGTCTGCCTTTTGTTCTTACTATGCATGCCGTATTTGTATAATCATCATGGTCATATTGAGTATTGAATCATGCTAGATTGTTGTACTCCTTGCAGTTGGTAGCTAAATCTTTCTTAATTTCAGGTTAATTTTATCGACTCGCTGCCGGAGATGTATCCTGTAGTCGAGGAATGGGTGGAAGATGTCCTGATGGATGAAGGGAACGCAACAATATTGACTCTATTTGCTTGCCTTGTAACTGTCCTGTACTTGAGAGAGCGTCAGAGGCGGCAAGTGGTTGCAGACAACCCCCAACAGCCTGACGGTGCACCCAACTAATGCCAAGATGAGGGGGCCTATGCGATGTGATTAGTTGAGGTACATATGGCTGTTTATTCTCAGTTTTAGCGTCAAGTTTTTGTTGAAATGCGAGAAGCGATGAAATGAAATGCTCATACTGGACTGGAGTCCTACAAGCGTGGAATTCTAATGGCTTTCGGAGGACAAAGCGTGGCCAAGCCTACAACATTTGTATACCAAACTGACTAGGATGTGAACTGGGTCGTAGATGTATGATATTGAGAGATGTTGTTGTTCCAGGTGAAAGTTCACCATTTCTGACGTAGACATGTGCCTGTAAAAGTGTTGAAGAGTTTTTAAGAGCGCTTGTGTTACTCGGAACGTGCTGGTTCTGATGGTCTGTGCCTTGCACATCCTGTCTGCCTCCATATTTTGTCTGCGTATCTGGATGCAGCCTCGGAACTTTTAACTGGAGCCAATCATGAGCTGCTGTCCAGAAACCCTTATCATGCGCGCAATGAAGGAAATGCATGCATCAAAGTTTCATCCATAGCCTGGTACACTTAACAGGCACAGCGGCCAACCTCTTTAATATTGCGATATTTTAAACTGACATAATCTGGAAGGATACCGTGAAGTACTTCTTGATTTTTCTGTTGCGCATGCCAAGAAATCCTCGCCTCCTGATGAACTCAACGGGATATTGATTACGGCATCCGCATCAGGCGCAAAGAAATTTCTGATTTTTCTGGTGCCCATGCATCCTCACCTCCTGATGGACTCAACGGGATATTGAGTACGGCATCCGCATCAGGCGCAAAGAAATTTTGGTGAATAATATCAGTTTTCCAACCATTGGTGTAATCATCAATAATGTTAGAGACTTTTTTTTAATGGATCATTGCCCAACTGGCCCATTGGTTTGAGAGTTGCAGTGTTTGGAATCCATCTATCCGTCCAAATTGAGATGTACGAGCCCATCACCGACTGCTTGATCACTCCAACATTCAATGCCACCAATCCTGCTATGATTGATTTCCAGGTAACCGAGGCCTCGTTTGTTTCGCGTGGATTGGGGGGGGGGGGGGGGGGGGGGGGTCGAGCGGGTATTCCTCGCGTGGCCCAGAATCCTCGCAAATACCCGTTGGCCCATTTGGTACCCGGGGTTTTGACGGCCCAATCCTCTCGATTCCCCGTCGATTCATCAGTTTCCACGCGCTTCAGAACCCTCGAGCCCCCCCTCGAGGATTTGCTCGCCCGACTCGCTTCGCCGCTCGATCCGAGACGCCGCCGCCGACTCCTTCCAAGACGCCGTGCCGCCTCGACGCCGGCGATCTCCTCCGGCATACTGGACTTCTCCCCGGTGGTTAGTAACCGCAACCCTTCCCCTCCCCTCCCCATCCTCTCCATGGCTGCCACCTCCCGCACGCCCTCCGTTCGCCTCGCCCTCACCGGCAAGCACGCCAAGAACGTCGTCTCCTACCCAGCTAGCTTGCCAAGAAAGCCGTCCTCTTCTAGCTCCTCTTCTACCCTAACCCTAGAGGTCGAGATTTGTCTCAATCTGCTGGGGTGCGAGTCGCGGGGCTCGGAGCGATTGGCGCTGCGCTGCTGCTGCTGCTGCGACGAGTGCTGGTGAGACTGGCCATGGACGCCGTGCTGCTGGCCCTTGTCGTGCGGCGGGTGCTTGTGGACCTGCCTCATCTCCAGGTTGTGGATCTCCTCCATCATTGGCTTCCACAGCCTCACCCTCGCGTTGATGAACCAGTTCGACACCTGCACCGCCATTATTAACCCAACATGTCAACCAAGCTCCAGAAACAAAATGGCATGGTAGCGGCAACAGTGACCAGCTTTGCTGCTTACCTGATTCCTTGTTAGGCCCGTCTAGTTGGCCAACATTTGCTTGTCGCCATCAGTAGGATACCTGCAAAGTTTCAACCCGAATATCAGACCAATGCAGCAGTACTCTTGATTGCAACACGTTCAAAAGGGAGATGCGTATCTGTTTTTCCTATTTCCAATCTTTACTTTCAACTCTTGCAATTGTTAGTAAATGATTCTTACTCTCAGATGTACCATGATAACAACTACACTAGTACAAAATAGGCTGTAGATAGACAAAAGATGGTTTGTTCTTATGAAGAAAGAAAGAGTTGCTATAGAAAAGTACATGATCGCAATCACCACTTAGTAGTGTAAAGTCATCTGCAATTAGAACTCACTGGCTAGTGCACTGCTTTTACAAGATTGCGATTTCTGCTCATATTTAATTTTAATCTATTTGGAGACTTTGGAGGTGTCTATACCATTGAAGCCCATGTAATCTTGGTGTGTTGTAGCAACAAACTGCTCAGCCCATGTAATCGAAGCCTAGGAATGGAATGAGCGGTGCGGCCCAGAAAAGAACTAGCATTCAGTTTAGGCTACAAATGTTTGCAGCAAACATTCAGTTGCATATAGGACGTGTCTCTTTTGTTCCTAGCATTGTTGTATCTTAACATTTCTTTCATTTACTACATCCTTGTAATCTAGGGAACCATATCTTCAAGCTAGAGTTTAGGCTATATATTTTTGCAGAGTTTATAAATCTATGTAGAATAATTAGGATTCAACAAGCGTAAACCTGTTACTTCCCTTGCCAGTGAATTGATCTGATGAAATGAATGTAGTTTATACCTGATTGCTGTTGTTTATTCAAGGGAAAAGTCTCTTTGATTTTGGTCTTGATTCTAATTGTCCATCTTCTGCATGTATTGGAACAAACCATCCTACGATGTTTCTATTCAAATGTGTGTGTCGACAGATTAGAAATAATGATGAAATTCTGCTACTTATAATACTTATGATGAAATGTGTTTGACTCTTATTTTCACAGCCTGCCGCTTGGATCCTTGTTGGGGTGGACGAGTTACCTCCTTCTTGGGAACCTGTTGCCACGCCAAACTTCGGTAAGCTACATAAGCTTCTTGGTCTCTTGAACTTGTTTCTTTGCCGAAGTAGTATATCATACTTGATAGCTCTTGGTCATTGCACATCTTGGCACACTGATGATATAATATTCTAGATCATTATGTATGTCTTATGAATATAGTTCTTATTTGTTGCTTGTTTACTCTAGTTTTAGTGCCAAGATGAACTCCGAGATTATTGATCGAATTAGGAAGAGGATAAGTGAGGATGATGAAGATATGATATCCTTTATTCTGCCTGTATTGCATCGAATGCGTAATAGAGGACCCGTCGAGAGAAAACAGCGACATAGCTCTATCCTATATGGCAAGAAGCGTGTTGACGATATCCTTAGAGGGCATGTTAAGAATTGCCTCGTAGCTTATAGGATGGAGCCACGTATCTTTCGGGATTTGGCATCTTATCTTAGAAGAGAAAATCTGATATCCGATACAAGAATTAAGGTAGAGAAGTTAGCCTTTTTCCTGTACATGGTGTCTCACAACGCGTCTTATGAAGATCTCCAGCTAGAATTTCAGCATAGTGGACAAACATTTCATGAGTACATCAATGAGTTCTTCAACATCGTCCCTGTCTTAGCTAGTCGGTTTCTGAAGCCTCCGAACATTGATGAGCCACATCCAAAAATCTCCACCGACACAAGATTTTATCCTTACTTTCAGGTTTCCATTTTTAACGCTTCCACAATTCCTTTTCTTATCTAACTTAATAGTTCTTTATTGACCTGCAATGTTTGCTTCCAGAACTGTTTAGGAGCCATTGATGGGTCACATGTTCCTATAACCGCAACACCTGGGATTGCTGCTCCATTTCGGAATAGGAAGGGTACCTTGAGTCATAATATTATGGTTGCATGCGACTTCAATTTAAAATTCACTTTCATATCATGTGGCTGGGAGGGTTCAGCTACGGATGCGAGGGTTCTTCATTCTGCAATGAGCAAGGGATTTAAAGTACCTGAGGGAAAGTTTTACCTAGTTGACGGGGGTTATGCAAACACTCAGTCATTTCTCGCACCTTATCGGGGTGTCCGATATCATTTGAAGGAATTTGGTCATGGATATCCTCGGCCACAAAACCACAAGGAATTGTTCAATCATCGGCATGCTGTTCTATGGAGCCATGTGGAAAGGTCCCTAGGAATTCTTAAAAAGCGCTTCCCAATTCTTCACGTCGGCACACTGCATTCAATCGAGAACCAAGTGAAACTTCCCGCAGCTGCCGCAGTTCTTCACAATATCATCAAAATGGAGAATGGTGACGAGACTTGGCTTGACAACCAGCTCGATAACATAGCGCCAAATGCTTTTTTTGATCTCCCGAATGGCGACGAGAATAACTATGGGAACAACGACTTAGGGAACACTCTTAGGGATGAAATCGCAATGCAAATGTGGGAAGCATACCATCCTGAATAGCCAACATGATTGTGTGTGTTTTTATGATATATATACATATACTAATTAATTAACTTCTCTTGTCTTCATCATCTAATAATGTAGTGTGTGTTGAAATGCAGATATGTATCCAAAGGGGTCCCAAAAGTACAATCTCATGAAAGCAAGTGGGAAAAAAGCTTCACACGGTGCCAAGAAGCCATCACCCAAAATTAAAAAGACACCTCCAAGAGGTATTTGGTCTACTTAATCTCCATTTCTCAGATCTTGCCAATTAAGTTCTGTGCTTGCTGTTATGTTTGGTGAATGATATCTTTCAATACTACATGTAGTGGTGCATTATAGCAGAAACAAGTCTATAACATGAGTATATAGACTACTAGAGTATTATTTAGCTAACAGTTTTCCCAAAAGAAGCACTGCTCACTTATTATGTTTCGTCAATGGTATGACATAATCACTAGTAGAGTATAAATTAGAGAATAAAGTAGCAGATGTAGGTCACACAACTCACTCTACTATAGATAATGAATAACTCACTCTTATCATGTTGTTGGAAGTTTTCACTAGTCCTCCTAAAGTTCATCACTATTTGTTTTCAAATTGAATGATAGTAACTCCTCTTATCATGTTGAGCATTAAGTTTGAACAATGTAAATTTGTGTTGGTGTAGTTAAAAAGCCAAGAGCTCAATGGAACCCAGCTTTGGAAAAGGGTTTGGTTGAGATACTTCAGGAGCACAACACTCCGTACCATAGGGGACAAAATGGTTGGTCAACTGAAGCGTGGAATAGGATGGCTGATTTATTTCATGAAAGATATGGCCACACTAATTTTACAAAGATACAGATTCAGGAAAAGCAAAAAGACTTGAAAGCTCAATACCGACTTATTAAGGATGCTCGCAAACAGAGCGGTGTCAGCTGGAACTATCATACACACATGATAGATGATGACGCGTATCTTTGGCAAAACTTGATGACTGTAAGTTCTAGTGTAGTGCATTTTGTCTTTGCAAAACTTGATGACTTGTATTCCATTCTTTTGTAATAAATCTTGTTTTCGAGCAATCTAAGTTTTATAAATCATTTCTTTTATATATACAGACGTGGCCAGAAATAGTTAAGTTCCAGAATAAGCCATTTCCCCTCTATGATAAGCTTGGTGATCTGTATGATGGTGAGTTACTGAGTTGAATGTATTTTCATTTCCTCTCTTTTTGTTGACCTTTATAATGAATTTTCATTGCTGTGTGGCCTTTAATGATAACTTGGGTGTTTGTGCAGGGCATATAGCAGAAGGTAACTTCAATTTCACATCAACTGAGGTTACACAAGTGAGTGATGGTGATCCCAAAGTTGAAAGAGAGAAGATTGCCTTCTCTTTTGACCTGAATCAATACGATGATGATTTACACATGTATGATGATCCAAGACATGCCGCCCCAAGTGATAGTCCAAGAGATGCTGCCCCAAGTGATGGTCCCAGAGGTGCTGCCCCAAGTGATGGTTCAAGAGATGCTACACAAAGAGGTGGTGTTGCTGCTTCAAATAACAAGCATGTGAAGGAATCAAAGAAGGGTAAGAAGCGTGATGATCCTATGGTGGAAGTGATGACACAATATGTGGAGATCAAACGGAAGCAAGCGGAGGAGGAGTCTGCTCTATTGGCCGGGGCAAAAAATGCCCAAGAATTCTCCATCAGCAAGTGCATTGCTGTTTTGCACAAGGTGGAAAGCATCCACCGCAATGAAAGAGCCACTGCCTACAAAGTGTTCAAAAGTGTTGAGAACCGTGAGATCTTTCTTAATTCTGCCGCTGAAGATGAAGAAAGTGCAGCAGTGTTTCTTCGAAGCGAAATGGCAGAGTTTACTCAACGTATCTAAGGTAAGCTACCTTGTTCCTATTAGCATCTGTATATTCTGGTCACTTCAGTTTTAGACTAGTTCTACCCAATTGCCGTGTTGTCACATAAAAAGCTTGTCAATTATTTTAAAACTTTGCTCTCGTGTTGTTTTGTTATTGTTACGGCATATCTCTCTCAAGGTAGTTTTGGTGATTGATGACAACATGTTTGCGGACTAATCTTGTGCGTTGAATTATTCTCAGATTCTCCCCTGGCACGAGACGCTTTCTTCCCCTCGGAGTGTATTTCAAGACGGTGTAGCTCTTTCGTTTCTTTCTCGGTGGACTAGTTGCGTAGAGGGCACCGTACTATCAAGAGGGGGTCCGCTGGGGTTTTGCATGGGTGGAATCATCACGTACACATCAGCTTCTCACCCTCCGAACTTTTCCTGTCCATTGAAGAGATCTCTCCTCTCTTCCTTGTTCTGTCTGGGTCTAAGCAGCAGTACCGCGCACCCAGCGGTAGTACCGCTGAGAAGCCACAAGCGGCAGTACCGCTTCGAAGCGGTAGTACCGCTGTGGCTCCACAGCAGTAGTACCGCTGGGGGCCTGGCACATCCGCCGTGTCCTCAGCATATTTGAGAGATCCCTTCTCTCTCTCGCACACCCCAGCGGTAGTACCGCACTGCCTGCGGTACTACGGCCGAAGGGTCACAAGCGGCAGTACCGCTCCACAGCGGTACTACCGCCCTTGACCCCACTACCGTAGTACCGCTGGGTAGTCTGGCTCCTACCACCTCGATTCGAGAGGTCTTTTTCTCGTGTCGGGTTTTGCGGCACTAGTCACGGTTGTAGTGGCGGTAGTACCGTTCCAGGAGCGGTAGTACCGCCCTACCACCGCGGTAGTACCGCATTTGGGTCCGTTCCCTACTAAGTCTCCTCAGCGCGGCAGTACCGCTGGTTGGCGCGGCAGTTCCGTCGCCTGGCGGTAGTACCGCCCCCTCTCAGCAGTAGTACCGCCCTGTGCGGGGCTGGTTGGTGGGGGGCAACGGGATTGTTGCCCCCACTATAAAAGGGAGTCCCCTTCCTCCTTCTCACCTACCTCTTCCTCCCCTAAGCTCCATTTATTGCTCAAGCTCCATTAAATACTCCAAGCTTCATTTCCGCCCGATCTATCTCTCTAGCCAATCAAATTTGTTGATTTGCTCGGGAGTGGTTGAGAAGGCCCCGATCTACACTTCCACCAAGGGATTTTTGATTCCCCCACTCATCCCTAGCGGATCTTGTTACTCTTGGGTGTTTGAGCACCCTAGACGGTTGAGGTCACCTTGGAGCCATATTCCATTGTGGTGAAGCTTCGTGGTCTTGTTGGGAGCCTCCGATTAAGTTGTGGAGATTGCCCCAACCTTGTTTGTAAAGGTTCGGTCGCCGCCTTCAAGGGCACCAATAGTGGAATCACGGCATCTCGCATTGTGTGAGGGCGTGAGGAGAATACGGTGGCCCTAGTGGCTTCTTGGGGAGCATTGTGCCTCCACACCGCTCCAACGGAGACGTACTTCCCCTCAAAAGGAAGGAACTTCGGTAACACATCCTCGTCTCCACCGGATCCACTCTTGGTTATCTCTTACCTTTACTTGTGCAAGCTCTTTATTGTTTCTACCCTTGCTTGCTTGTATGCTTGTTGTTATTGCATCATATAGGCTGCTCACCTAGTTGCACATCTAGACAACCTACTTTGATGCAAAGTTTAATTTGGTAAAGAAAAGCTAAAAATTGGTAGTTGCCTATTCACCCCCCTCTAGTCAACCATATCGATCCTTTAAATTGGTATCAGAGCCTCGTCTCTTTATTAAGGACTTTACCGTCCAAAGAGTATGGTTGATACCGTAGACGGTGTGGAGGAACACTCCGGTGTGAATCCGATCTCGTCTACTGGAGATGGGGAAACTTCGGTCTCTCGTGAGGAGTTCAATGTGGCCTTGGAGACATTGAAAACCTCCATGACGACCGAAGTTGAAAGCATGTTTACTAAATTTCTTGAGGGGCTTTAACTTTCCACCGCACCGTTGAAAGTGGGTGATCCCGCCAACAAGGTGTCGGATGCTATCCCCGACAAGGGGGAAGCTAGTAGTGAAAAGGCTCCTTCTTCTAGTGGCAAGAATGGCACCGGCATCTTTGCCCATGTGGAACCACCACTTGTTTATGGTGGACCGGTTCCTTCCACTCATTTGAATCATGCCGGTCCTCCCCCTAAGATTGTGAAAAATGAGGATTTTGATTCTTGGGTTTACCGCTTTAAACGTCATTTAAATCATGTGAACACTAACCTTTGGAGAATCATTGAAGAAGGTTTCTATCCACATGATCCAAGCAACTTCACTCCTCGAGAAGCCGCGGACAATCAATTCAATGAGAATGCTCTCTTCATCATTCAAGATGCAATTCCACCCGAAGACCTACCTCATCTTCGTCCCTTCGCCTTGGCCAAAGATGCATGGCATTGTGTCGTGTCTCTCTACCGGGGAAGCGCAAGCATTCAACGGTCCAACTATGAAGTGGTACAAGATGAGGCCGATGAGTTTGCAATGAAGGAAGATGAAGAACCTCGTGAGCTTTATCGGAGAGTAACCAAACTCGTGGTCTCACTACGAGATCATGGGAGCAAGGACACGGATGACAATTGGATCAAGCGCAAATTCCTCAAGGCAATGATGCCCTACCACAAGGCCATGTCCTCCGTCATTCGTCAAAGACCGGACTTCCACACTTTGACCTCAAGCGAAGTGTTGGATGAGTTTGTGGCCATGAATATTTTGGACAAGACCGCCGACAATGCGGTGCTCCATTCTCAACGGGCAAAGAAGCCTAACCTTGCATTGAAGGCCAAGCTCACCGTGGAAGAAGAAGAAGAGGAAGAAGAGGAGAGCAACCCCGAAGATACGAAGTATGCATATCATGAACACATGGCACTTGCTTCAAGGCAATTTTGGAGCAAGAAAAACTCGAGGCCCAACTTTAGCAAAAACAACTCGAGTGGCACAAGGGGCAAGCAACGTGTAAGAACTTGCTACAATTGCGGCAACGTGAGTCATTTTGTTGCGGAATGCCCGTATGAGAAGAGGGAAGACAATGGTGGCAAACTCATCCGAAAGGACAAGGCCAAGTCGTTCCCCAACAAGAACAACTTCACCAAGAAGACTCCTCCCAAGGCTTTGGTTGTGCAAGAAGAGTACAATGAGGATGATGACGATGATGAAGATGATGAGTCGGTTTCCATGGCCTCCGTTGCCATTGCAACAACGTCACGGGTGTCTCTCTTCGACTCACCCAACGAGAGCATCACCGCCAAATGCCTCATGGCTAAAGCCACCAACAAGGTAACCTCCAACATCAAAACTACCATCATTAATCATCCTTCCCCAACGGATAGCATTAATGAACTTGAGGGAGCGAATGTGGAGGCTAACGAGTTTGAGGCTTTTATGGGCAAACTCAAGGGAAAATCCAAGAAGCACTTTGTTGCTCTCTTGGAACAACTTGGTGAGGCCAATGACATGATCGAGGCTCACGAAGACACCATCTCTAAGATGGAAGGGCATAGTCATGACTATGCCGATGAGATCTCAGATCTTTCCAATGCTCTTGAGGAAGAGCGTGGTCTTCGTTTGGCTCTTGAGGAGTCACACAACGTTGATCATGCTAAATTAAAGAAAGATTATGATCATGCCCTCATTGTTTCTCGTGTGCTAAATTCCGAGAAGGCCAAACTCGGGGTTGATCTTGCTAGACTCAAAGAGGAGTTTGATATACTTGACAAGGCCCATAAGGCCTTGAAGGGTATTCACGCTAGTCTCAAGGAGTATCATGATCAACTCCAAGTGAAGCTAACTAAGGAGAAAGCAACTTTTCCTCATATGGTTTTAATTGATAATGCAAATGCTACTAACCCGTGTTGTGAGCATATACATCTTGTTGAGGAAAATGCTAAGTTGAAGGAGCAACTTGAGAGAGGTCTTGCGACTTGCATACAAGGCAAGAAGAACCTCAACGATCTCTTGATCAACCAAAAGGGAGGTGTGGCCAAGGAAGGGGTTGGGTACGTGCTCGACTCCAAGAACAAGAAGAAGAATGACAAGACCAAACGACTTCCTCCCCTCATGCAAACCTTTGTGAGGGAGGGAGAGAGTGCCCCCGAGGAGAAGAAGAAGAACAATGTCAAGAAGGGCAATGTCACCCCTCCCAACAAAGCCGGCGATTTTAATCCTTCTTATGTGTTATGCCATGCAAGTGATGGGCATGTTTATGCCAAATTTGTTGGTTCTCTTCATGAGTATATTGAATGGTCTATTTGGGTTCCTAAGACCCTTGTTACTAACATCAAAGGACCCATCACAAAATGGGTACCTAAAACCAAGCATTGATCTCTTGTAGGTGTTTGCTTCCGGTGGTGGATCATGGTTGCTCGATAGCGGAGCTACAAATCATATGACCAGAAGCAAGGACTTGGTGGTGGACGTGCACAAAGTTCCATCTATGCCCACCAATGTCGAGTGGGGTGACGCCTCATCCTCTAAGGTATTGGGACTTGGCAAGGTGGACATCTCTCATGATCTCACGATCGAGAAGGTCATGCTTGTTGAGTCCCTTGCATACAATTTACTTTCCGTTCGTCAACTTGCAATCATGGGCTTTGCCACTTTCTTTGATATCGATACCGTGGCCCTCTTGTGGAGAAAGACTCTTAAAGTAGCCTTTGTTGGGCATGTCGAGAACGGTCTATATGTGATTAACTTTTCGGAGCGACCCACTAAGACCGCGACATGCCTAATGGCTAAAGTTGATGTGGGATGGCTTTGGCATCGCCGTTTAACCCATGTCAATATGAGATCTTTGCAAAGTCTTCTCAAGGGGGACCATGTCCGTGGACTAACGGATGTTAGTTTTGTTAAAGATCATGCTTGCAGTGCCTGTATCGAAGGAAAGCTACATGAGAAGGCTCACCCTCCCACGACTATCATTTATTCAAAGAGGCCCTTGGAGCTCCTTCACATGGATCTTTTTGGGCCCCCATCCTTCGATAGTCTTAGAGGTAGGAAGTATTGCTTGGTGATTGTGGATGACTACTCAAGGTACACATGGGTGTATTTCTTCAAGAGGAAGAGCGAGACCCAACAAACCGTCATTGACTTTGCAAATGAAGCACAACGTCAACACAATGCAAAGATCTTGACAATAAGAAGTGACAACGGCACCGAGTTCAAGAACTATACCTTGGATGAATTTCTTAGTGATGAGGGAATCAAGCATAAATATTCCGCACCATACAGCCCCCAACAAAACGGTGTTGCGGAGAGGAAGAACCGGACGTTGATGGATGCGGCAAGGACCATGATGGCGGAGTTCAAGTCTCCATACAACTTTTGGGCCGAAGCCATTAACACCGCGTGTCATGCATCCAATCGGCTCTACCTCCGCAAGGTCTTGAACAAGACCCCATATGAGATACTCACCGGCAACAAGCCCAACCTCAAGTACTTCCGGGTATTCGGGTGTAAGTGTTTCATTCTCAAGAAAGGTGTTCGGTTGTCTAAATTTGAGGCTAGAGCTTATGAGGGCATATTCGTTGGTTATGCTACAAACTCTCATGCTTACCGTGTCCTCAATAAATCCACGGGACTTATTGAGGAGACGTGTAACATGGAGTTTGATGAGAATAACGGCTCCCAAGTGGAGCAAAGTGGCACTTGTGATGTAGGTGATGAAATTCCTCCTCAAGCCATAAGAAGAATGGGTGTTGGTTTCATCCTACCCATTGAGGAACCCCTTGTGGCCGAAGGAGAAGGACAATGCTCCACTCAAGTGGAGCCATCACCAACCCAAGGCCCACACGCTTCCGAAGAACAAAGTGAAGGCCCTCAACCTCATGAACAAGACCAAGGGCAAGATCATACTCAAGACGGTGTTGACACACCAAGTGATGCCCAAGGTCAAGTTCTCTCCCCCGAGCAAGTTCAAGATCAAGAACAAGCTCATGACGGCGCTCAAGATGATCAAGTAACCGCTCCTCAACTCACCACCGAGGAGGAATTAGAGCGTCGTGCCGCCAAGGTTGCCTCCAAGCTCTCCACCAAGGATCATCTCATGACGAATGTGCTTGGAAGCTTAAGAAAGGGGGTAAGAACTCGTAGACAATTAGCAAATTATTGTGAGCATCACGCATTTGTCTCTTGTGTGGAACCCCACAAGGTCTATGAGGTGCTAGAAGATCCGGATTGGCTCAATGCCATGCACGAAGAACTCAACAATTTCGAGCGCAACAAAGTGTGGAGATTGGTGCCAAGGCCAACGGGGAACCATAATGTCATTGGAACCAAGTGGATATTCAAGAACAAGCAAGATGCTCATGGGATTATCATTCGCAACAAGGCTCGTTTGGTAGCACAAGGCTACTCCCAAGTCGAGGGTATCGACTACGGTGAAACCTTTGCTCCCATTGCTCGTCTTGAATCCATTCGCATGTTGATTGCATATGCTTCTCATCATAACTTTAAGCTACAACAAATGGATGTGAAGAGTGCTTTTCTTAATGGTCCCATTAATGAATTGGTTTACGTCAAGCAACCCCCCGGGTTCGAGGATCCCTACTTTCCCGATCATGTGTATCAACTCGATAAGGCACTCTATGGCCTTAAACAAGCCCCACGTGCGTGGTATGACCACCTTACCGAGTTGTTACAAGACTGTGGTTTTGAAGTTGGGCTAATCGACCCCACTCTTTTTACTAAGAAGGTCAAAGGGGAGTTGTTTGTGTGCCAACTATATGTTGATGATATTATCTTTGGTTCTCCTAACAAAGCTTTCAATGAGGAATTTGCCGCTCTCATGACCTTAAAGTTCGAGATGTCCTCCATGGGAGAGTTGAAGTTCTTTCTAGGGTTCGAAGTGAAGCAAAGAAGAGAAGGAACCTTCATTAATCAATCCAAATACACCCAAGACATGCTCAAGAGATTCAAGCTAAGTGACGTTAAGCCGGCCTCCACTCCAATGCCCACCAGGTGCCAACTTGACTTAGATCCCAATGGTAAAGTGGTGGATCAAAAGGTATATCATTCCATGATTGGTTCCTTGCTTTACCTTTGTGCATCTAGACCGGACATCATGTTGAGTGTGGGCATTTGTGCATGGTTTCAAGCCGCACCTAAGGAAAGACACTATGTGGCGGTCAAACGAATCTTTCAATATTTGGCTCATACCCCAAACTTTGGCTTATGGTACCCAAGAGGATCAAACTTCAAGCTTGTAGGGTACTCGGATTCCGATTGGGCGGGAGACAAAGTGGATAGGAAGTCCACTTCCGGAGGGTGCCAATTCCTTGGTTGCTCTTTGGTAAGTTGGTCTTCTAAAAAGCAAAGTTGTGTGTCTCTCTCGTCCACTGAGGCGGAGTATGTTGCCGCTGGTAGTTGTTGTGCACAACTTCTATGGATGAGGCAAACTTTAAAGGATTACGGTGTCGCTTGTGACAAAGTGCCTCTTTGGTGTGACAATGAAAGTGCCATCAAGATTTCTCTCAACCTAGTGCAACACTTCAAGACGAAGCATATTGAGATTCGGTATCACTTCATCCGGGATCACATTAGGCGAGGAGAGATCGAGCTCAACTATGTCAACACTCATGACAACCTTGCAGATATCTTCATGAAGCCCTTGGATGAAGCAAGACTTGACGAGTTAAGGCATGAGCTAAATATCATTGATTCGAGCAATGTTGCTTGAACCCGCGCACACCCTATCACGCTCAACTTGTTGTCTAGTTTAGGTGTAGGCATGGACATAGGGGGAGTGTTGTTCTCTCAATGAACTCTCCCTCCCCCCATTATGCATAAATTGATCAAGTCTTTCACTTTAGCCATTGTTGATGGCACTTGTGCTTAAAGGACGAGTTTTGGTCATGGGCCCAAGGTTAAAATCTTCGCGGTGCCATACCTTTTGACTCAATCATAGGTGGCCTCGGCCACCGCCCTCTTGAGAAGAGGTGTGTCTTGGTCGTTTGCTGGTGTGTTTGCCGTTTTTGTCGCTTCGTCGAGCTAAAGCCGTGTCTGTTTAGTTGCCGTGGCGTGCTGGGCGGTACTACCGCTGGTGGTGCGTGGTACTACCGCTTATATGCGGTACTACCGCCCCCCAGCGCGGTACTACCGCTGAGGGACGGGACCAGGGGGTTAAGTCGGGGCAGGGGGAGGTTTCTTCTCCCCCATACCCATTCACTTTGCCCCTCTTGTCTCTTCCTCTCTCCAGCCTCCTCTCGCCGCGGGAGGGCTCTGGCGGATCTCCGTCTCCGGGGCGTCCCTCTCCATTTCCCTTGGTGGAGTCGATCCCCACCTC
The DNA here is from genome assembly GCF_056163025.1 of Triticum urartu. Taxonomy (NCBI): domain Eukaryota; kingdom Viridiplantae; phylum Streptophyta; class Magnoliopsida; order Poales; family Poaceae; genus Triticum; species Triticum urartu. The sequence goes on along the minus strand of NC_141876.1, from coordinate 485,942,124 downwards.
GTCCTCTTGCCATGGATGCCGGTATTGCCCTCGTTCTTTCTTTCGTTTTATTTCCGTTTTAGTTCTTGTTTCTTAGGGGCAATGGTGGTTGCATCTCTAGATTTTTGGCTAAATCTAGGCTTGAGTTGGTTGGAGAAAGCAACTAGACTATCTCGATTAGAGTTTGGTAGGATTTTTTTGAATTTGGTAGGCCGGTAGTGCCGGATCTGACCACGGTAGTAGTAACCCGCTGTTTCACTGCTTCGTGCTAAGAAACTGTTGTTTCTCCGCCTCAAGCGGTACTACCGCTCTCTTGGAGTGGTACTACCGCTTGACCTAGAGCGGTACTACCGCTCTCTCGGGGGCGGTACTACCGCTTTGGGCGGTACTACCGCGGGCAGGTCACGGTACTACCGCTGCCTACCAATTTCCATCTTTTTCCTGCCTTACCTTGATCTTTTGTTGAGTTTGTTTGGCTTATGCTCGTTCTTTCTGGTTGTTTCGCGTTGTTCTTGTGTTTGGCTCCAGGTGATGACCGTTCCGAGCAGCAAGGTCGCCGTATCAACCCCGGGTGTGCCACATCAAAACGCTACCGCACCTCAGAGCCTGCCGGTGGTTCCTCGAGCACCCAACCGCCTCCAGCAAGTGCTTCTGCAAGTGTTCCTCCACCTCCTCAGCAATCGAAGCGAGCCGCCAACAAGCCAAAAGGGAAGATTGTGACTGAGATGACCAACAAGGAGTTTTGGGAGAAGCGTCGCCGCAACCCCTATGCGGTGGACCAAGAACCCACTTTGGTCAACCGCCCGTTCTGGAACCGTTTTCAGTTTGCCATCTACTTTGATGTGATCAAGGCCAAGAAGAATCTTTTTGTTGATGTTCGCTCCATTGACACTGATGCTATGGAGAAGGATCCAGAGTACTTTGGCGAAGCTCTTCAGATGTGCACTCAGCTAAACATTCTCAGGATCATGCAATTCAATAAGGATTTCGATGCGGATTTGGTGGCTCAATTCTATGCCACCGTCCACCTTGGGACGGATGTTGACAGGACTCTGACATGGATGACCAATGGCAAGCTACTTTCTGTCAAGTGGAAGGCTTTCATGGAGTTGCTTGATGTGGTGGATACCGGGCTTGAGACTCCTGTCGGTTTCCGTCCTCACCGCAATGCTACATCCACCCACAAGCAAGCCCTTTGGCCCTACTGCACTGTGAAGATTCACCCAGTAACTGAGAAGAAGACCTATGAGCTGTCTCCGTATCTGGACATTCTTCATCGCATATTCCGTGAGACTCTCTTCCCTCGGATCGGGAATCTGGATATGGTCCACTCTTACCTCGTGGACATGCTCCTTTTCTGTCAGCATGAGAAGGAAGCAAGCACTGGAGAGAGCCTGGATATCTCTCATGTCATGTGGTCTGAACTTCTATCTGCCGTGTCTGAGCGCAAGTGTCCTATCTATGGTCCATTCATCATGAGGCTCATTGAGAGGGCCTGGGCACAGACTTATCCCAGAGTACTGCTAGAGACTGGAGACTTGGTGTCTCACGAGATCAAGCGTCTGAGGAAGAAGGACAACTGGACAGCGCCTCACACAAGGGGTCCATCTGCTACTGCTGCCACAGGGGGTCCGTCTGCTGATGATGCTGCTGCTGCTGCCATGGGGACCGAGGGTGAGGCTGCTACTGATGATCATGAGGAGAACTTTGGCCCCTCTAGTGCAGAACCTTCATGGGCACAGAAGCTTAAGAGCAAGATGAAGAAGCTTTTCTGCATGGAGTCTCATGGTCAGTACATGACTCATGTGGCGGAGAAGCATGCCAGGACGCGCCACAAGGAGCTCATGCGTCAGATGGGAGCAACTGTTGTCAGTGGGTCTGAGGGTCAGATCACTGAAGAGGAGGACTGGATTCATCAGAATTGCCACTGGACCGACTCCGATGCCGAGCAGTTTTCGACCCACGATGAAGATGCAGAGATGTGATGTTCGAGCTCTTCCTCCTCCCTTCACCTGGAGTCGTAGTGTCACTCTATACCCTTTTTGGTGTCTCGCTGCCAAAGGGGGAGAGAGTGTAGGGATTTGCTTCTTGTGTCGTGCTTTGAGTCGTCTTATGTTTTCTTGTGTGTTCCTTCTTTGGTTTGGTTTGGTGTGAGACCTAAGTCCTAGTCATATGGTGTAAGACATATGCTCCCTATCGCTACCTTATTACTTATGTCTTTCAGAGTACTGTAGTTTATTGTGAGATGCATGCTTGTCTCTTCTCTCATATATTTTGTGCTTAGTATTGTTGGACTATAAAATATAGGGGGAGTGTTGATCCGAATGTGTGTGTCATGCCTTCTCTAGGTGCACACATTCTGGGGGAGCCCGTCTATATTTTGTAGTTCTTAGTGTTCTTCGTTTCATCTCTTGTCCTTGCGCAAATCCCTAGTTGTCATCAATCAACCAAAAAGGGGGAGATTGTTATGGCATATCTCTCAAGGTAGTTTTGGTGATTGATGACAACATGTTTGTGGACTAATCTTGTGCGTTGAATTATTCTCAGATTCTCCCCTGGCACGAGACGCTTTCTTCCCCTCGGAGTGTATTTCAAGACGGTGTAGCTCTTTCATTTCTTTCTCGGTGGACTAGTTGCGTAGAGGGCACCGTACTATCAAGAGGGGGTCCGCTGGGGTTTTGCATGGGTGGAATCATCACGTACACATCAGCTTCTCACCCTCCGAGCTTTTCCTGTCCATTGAAGAGATCTCTCCTCTCTTCCTTGTTCTGTCTGGGTCTAAGCGGCAGTACCGCGCACCCAGTGGTAGTACCGCTGAGAAGCCACAAGCGGCAGTACCGCTTCGAAGCGGTAGTACCGCTGTGGCTCCACAGCAGTAGTACCGCTGGGGGCCTGGCACATCCGCCGTGTCCTCAGCATATTTGAGAGATCCCTTCTCTCTCTCGCACACCCCAGCGGTAGTACCGCACTGCCTGCGGTACTACGGCCGAAGGGTCACAAGCGGCAGTACCGCTCCACAGCGGTACTACCGCCCTTGACCCCACTACCGTAGTACCGCTGGGTAGTCTGGCTCCTACCACCTCGATTCGAGAGGTCTTTTTCTCGTGTCGGGTTTTGCGGCACTAGTCACGGTTGTAGTGGCGGTAGTACCGTTCCAGGAGCGGTAGTACCGCCCTACCACCGCGGTAGTACCGCATTTGGGTCCGTTCCCTACTAAGTCTCCTCAGCGCGGCAGTACCGCTGGTTGGCGCGGCAGTTCCGTCGCCTGGCGGTAGTACCGCCCCCTCTCAGCAGTAGTACCGCCCTGTGCGGGGCTGGTTGGTGGGGGGCAACGGGATTGTTGCCCCCACTATAAAAGGGAGTCCCCTTCCTCCTTCTCACCTACCTCTTCCTCCCCTAAGCTCCATTTATTGCTCAAGCTCCATTAAATACTCCAAGCTTCATTTCCGCCCGATCTATCTCTCTAGCCAATCAAATTTGTTGATTTGCTCGGGAGTGGTTGAGAAGGCCCCGATCTACACTTCCACCAAGGGATTTTTGATTCCCCCACTCATCCCTAGCGGATCTTGTTACTCTTGGGTGTTTGAGCACCCTAGACGGTTGAGGTCACCTTGGAGCCATATTCCATTGTGGTGAAGCTTCGTGGTCTTGTTGGGAGCCTCCGATTAAGTTGTGGAGATTGCCCCAACCTTGTTTGTAAAGGTTCGGTCGCCGCCTTCAAGGGCACCAATAGTGGAATCACGGCATCTCGCATTGTGTGAGGGCGTGAGGAGAATACGGTGGCCCTAGTGGCTTCTTGGGGAGCATTGTGCCTCCACACCGCTCCAACGGAGACGTATTTCCCCTCAAAAGGAAGGAACTTCGGTAACACATCCTCGTCTCCACCGGATCCACTCTTGGTTATCTGTTACCTTTACTTGTGCAAGCTCTTTATTGTTTCTACCCTTGCTTGCTTGTATGCTTATTGTTATTGCATCATATAGGTTGCTCACCTAGTTGCACATCTAGACAACCTACTTTGATGCAAAGTTTAATTTGGTAAAGAAAAGCTAAAAATTGGTAGTTGCCTATTCACCCCCCCTCTAGTCAACCATATCGATCCTTTCAGTTATGTTTATCAGTGGCGTGCTCACAGCAATAATTTGCTTTGTTCCTTCCATCTCCTCTCTGTGCTTGTACTCTTGCTTGAGAAGTTTGCTCCTGTAGTTTTGCTGGAGTAGCTTGCTTGCTTCTGTAGGATTAACAAGGTTGAGAAAGTTGCTTCTACTCCAGCATCAATCATATATTTCTTTGTGCAGCATCATTTGTTTTTTTACTCTGAATCTGTGTTGAATCATTTTAATAGTAGTGAATTTTGATGGTTATATGATTTTGCCTTGTCTTGCCAAAAAGAGAGGATACAATTGATGTGGATCCGAGAAAACTACCCTTGACCATTTGATTCAAGGGTCTATATATATGTTAATTCATGATCAGCTCAACTAGCTTAGCTCTCGCGGCTGATTGCTTTGTGCAAGACATACTATATAGCAGCGGCTGCTTTTTTTCCTTGTAAGAAGTATTAATATATGGTTGTTGGTCGCTTCTGTAGTTTGCATGATTTTCTTGGAATATTATTGTCCTTTGTCCTAACATCCTGTCAAGTTAAACTTGAATAATCAAGAGAGCGTGGCCTTTGGTCTTGTCCCAGCTTCTAATGAGTAAATTGAATTTGTACATGGAAAATTTCTTTGCTACTCCAGAGTGTGTACACTGAAAATTTGATACCATTGTACACTGAAAATCAGGAGTACAAATTTGCCTGCTTGATCTTGCTCCTTGCTTGCTTGCTGTTGGAATAAATCAGGAGTAGTATCAAACTTCAATAAAATTGTTGATCTTGTGTACAAATGCCATTAAATCAGGAGTAGGATTTTCTGTAGCTCCAATATAAATTCAGTATTGTTGTAGCTTCTTACAGTACCAAGATATTGTCAGTAGCAAGTATTTGGCTGTGCAGTGTTATCTGTATTGCTTGTATCAGTAGTACCATCTGTATTGTTTGGAGTACTCCTGTTTGCTTGCTGCGCACCTACAAAAATAAAATGAAGAAAAAATTAAATTAATGTTGCTTGCTGGAAACTTTGCTTTAATATATACAACTTGTTTCTTGCTAGTAGTACAATGCTCCTACTACAAGTACAATACTCCTTGCTTGTTCTATTCTTGAAACTTGCTGTACTACAGGCCTACTTATGTTCCAGAAGGCACTCTAATGTTCATCTAGCAAAACTTATAGTTATAAGTTATTCTGAAGGCACTCTAATATTCATCTCTTTTTGTTTCATCAGGTTCTCAAGCACCAAAAGAAGCAACAATAAACAAGCTGGAGGGATAACTTTCTCTCAGATTCTCAAAGATAGATGATCATGACACCTGTCCGTGTCAAAACCGGCGGATCTCGGGTAGGGGGTCCCAAACTGTGCGTCTAAGGCGGATGGTAATAGGAGGCAGGGGACACGAAGTTTACCCAGGTTTGGGCCCTCTTGATGGAGGTAACACCCTACGTCCTGCTTGATTGTTCTTGATGATATGAGTATTACAAGAGTTGATCTACCATGAGATCGTAGAGACTAAACCCTAGAAGCTAGCCTATGGTATGATTGTATGTTGTCCTACGGACTAAACCCTCCAGTTTATATAGACACCGGAGGGGGCTAGGGTTACACAGAGTCGGTTACAAGGGAGGAGATCTACATATCCGTATTGCCTAGCTTGCCTTCCACGCCAAGGAAAGTCCCATCCGGACACGGGACGAAGTCTTCAGTCTTGTATCTTCATAGTCCAACAGTCCGGCCAAAGGATATAGTCCGACTGTCTGGAGACCCTCCTAATCGAGGACTCCCTCAGTAGCCCCTAAACCAGGCTTCAATGACGATGAGTCCGGCGCGCAGTTTTGTCTTCGGCATTGCAAGGCAGGTTCCTCCTTCGAATATTCCATAGAAGATTTTGGACCCAAGGATAGTGTCCGGCCCTGCAAAATAATTTCCACATACCACCATAGAGGCAATAATATTTCCACAAATCTAATCTGCTGACGCGTTTTGACAACACGACGTCACGTCATGGCCCGGTCATTATTTGAACCATTTTTCTCAACCAGCACCGCACATATCGCGAGGCGGTTTTCTTGACACGTCTTGTCGAAATAGAGATCGTGTCCCCCTTATTACGGGATTCTCATCAAACGGACGTGGGTAACCCACTCGTGCCCGTTGGTATGACTCCTTGATTTTAGGCGAGTCCAAAACGGACGCGAGGAGGACGCTTGACATTCACCCTCTTTATAAAGAGGCCAAGACCTGTCCTCTTTTTCCTCTCACGCTCAATCGAATCCTTCCCTCACCTCGAGTTCCAACACCCCAGGCTCAGGTCAGGCGCTTCAGACCTTCAACCATGTCCAGATCCAACCTCCAAGGTCGGTGGATGCCTTCCTCTGTCACAGAGGAGGACATCAAGAAGCTGAGAGAGGCCAGATATCTGACCACCAAAATCTCGCACAGGCTGCCCGCCCGAGGGCAGGTCATCCCCACTCCCGAACCCAACATGAGTGTTGTGTTCATCTCTCACTTCCTCCGAGGACTAGGCCTTGCTCTGGACCCCTTTGTTAGGGGGCTCATGTTCTATTATGGGCTGGATTTCCATGATCTGGCCCTGGATTCCCTCCTTCACATCTCGTCGTTTATCGTCGTATGTGAGGCCTTCCTTCGCATTACCCCTCACTTCGGCCTGTGGCTCAAGACCTTCAATGTCAAGCCGAATATGATCGAGGGGTGGCACGCAGAGTGCGGAGGTGACGTAATAAGCAAAAGCGCTGATGCTCCATGGCCAGAGGGTTCCTTCCCCGAGGTGTCCAGTTTGTGGCAGCGGGAGTGGTTTTACATCACAGCTCCCCGGAGTGCCAAGTGGGTAGCCGCCCCTGCCTTTCGCTCGCCCCCCACCACAACTGACGTCATGGATCAGCGAGGGGCTAAACTGGGGTCCAGTAAAGGACGTGCCGATATTGCAGAGTCACATCCGAGATCTCATTGAGAGAGACGTCAACCTGGTCACCGTGATGCAGGTCATGCTAGTTCGCCAGGTCCCGCCCTGCAAACGTAGACCTCTTCATTTGTGGGAGTTCAACCCGGAGGGACCATGAATCATTCAGCACTTCCTCAGCATGACGCTCGAGGAGATGTACAAGTTGTTCTTCGGACCATAAATAAAGTGTCCGGACACCACCGAGGATGCGGGTCTAAGCTGTAATCGCCCGGATACCCAAGTAAGTAATCCCATGGCCGAACACACTATTTCTCTTATTTATCACAACATCATGCTAAAAAGTCGCTCTTTGACCAGGACTGGATAACAAAGGCGAAGATGATCAGGTGTCCGGCTCCCCTTCCCAAGGGCTTGGCCAATCCAGTACTAGACAGAATGCTGGAGCTGGCGCCTTTTCCGGTGCCCTCGAAGGAAGATGAAGGGGGGAATAAAGAGGCCAGAAGCGAGCCTTGCTCACTACTCGTCCCAACCGGGGGAACGAGCGCCTCCGTGAAGGAGGATAACCAGAGAGAAGAATCTGACATTCCCTCTCCCCGAGGAAGGAAGAGGACTACCTCTGAAGATCCGGAAACAGAGGTTTCCAAACGGGGGAAGAAATCTTCGCCAGAGGGTCCTGCCTCGGGGGGTACCCTTGCCGCACAGTGTCCGCAAGGGAATCAACCCTCTACCGAGCTATAAGTAATCGAAAATTACTTAGTAGTGAAAATATCCTACCTTACTTCTGAAGACAATAACCGAAGCTTATATCTTGTAGTTCGGATCGTAGCCCTTCTCGACAGAGTTCGTCTTCGGGGGATCTTCTTTCGGAGATGATGGAGAGCGAAACACCTCCCCCTGCCACCACGCCTCATGAGGCGGGCGACCCTGAAGTGTCGTCGCGGAGGGTTTCTCCTGATCCGCCAAGGCCAGGGGGTAATCCCTTGGCCACCCGGAGTCCTCAGTATTCGTCTCCTAAAGAGAGCAACAGAAAGAGTCCGGAACCGTATAGTGTGCGGTCGGACGCACTGAAGGATCTTCTGGAGCAAGCGGCCATCTCAGAAGCACATCGTACGCTAATGGGTACAGTAATTGAAAGGATTTCATCCGCTAAAAGTGGATTGCATGAAGCTTTTATGAGTCTGCTGAAAGGCTTCGAGGTACATGAAATAGTGTATGTTTTTGACGGTACCGCACACGTTAGGTGTGCCCTATGCAGATAGTAGCCCCTGAGACTCTGGTTGTTGTCAAAAACGACGACAAACAGAGGATCATAGTCCCAGGTAATAACCAGACCGCCTCTATGTGCAGGTGGCTGAAGTTCCGGTGGCTAGCCGGACTGATGGGTTTGCCGAGCTAAAGCGGCAACTTGATGCGGCGGATGCCGACATCGTGCTTGTCAGCAAGCAGCTTGACGAGGCACAGGGTAAGTGATTTCTCCGGTGATCAACGCATAGTAAGAGGAGCATGATGCCAGTATCTTTAATGTGTTATGACTGCAGATGGAGCTGGCACCGTGGAGACCCTTCGGGCAGAGCTTGCCCGAGCCAAGGAACAAGCAAGGAAGAGCGATGCGGCCGCTCTAAAGGCGGTCGAAGAGCTGAGGGTCGAACAGTCTGCGCATTGCTAGAGCAAGGAAAGGATAGCCAAGATGGCCATTGAGTTGAAAGATGCCGCTGACTATTACCAGCTTCTTGAAAAAGAAGGCCGAGTGAGGGCGACGGCCCAGGAAAAGGCCATGGTAGCAGCCAAGGAAGCCCGCTCTAAAATCAGAGCGACGAAGGAGGAGTTGCATCAAGCTACGGATATCGTGGCTGGGAAGCCCTTCTTGTTGCGGACTAAGTTCGAAGATCCGAAGTATGCTCGTCTTGATCAACTATGGATTTCGGCGGACGCCTACGTGGATTTGGCGGCAAGTGCTGCTGATGCGGCCGAGTACTTCAAGGATAAAAAAGATCGCGAAGTGGAAAAGCTGTTCTGGTCATAGTTCCATGCTCCAGTGCGTCCGCTGCTGTTGAATGAGCGAATGGCCGAGTGGGCCGAGCTCCATAGGTTGTCCGGACTCGCCATGAGGTCTGTTGTGGATCATCTGGGGCCGGGAGGGCCAAAGCCGAATAGTTACTTTAGTTTAGTGCAACAATTCCTTGATGCTGTGCCACACATCGACGCTATGAAGAGGCCGGCGTGCATAGAGGGTGCACGGATGGCCTTTGCCCGTGTCAAGACATACTGGGCAGAGATGGAGGCCACCATTGTTGCAACACAGGGTTCGGCCGTGGGCCGAGTGGCTGCCGAGCACTACATTGAAGAAGTTCTTGAAGGCGCTCATTCGATAGAGGCTCAGTGCTCGAAGAATATTATGTTCTAGTGACATGTACTCCCATTGTAAAGACAATGTTTTATTGAGTTGTCAAGGTTGTGTTTATACTTTTGCCTGAAAGTATTATGATGCCTCCTGTGCGGCCGTTTATGTATATATGTATATAACCTGAAAGTTTGCAGTCGTCGGCTTCCGCCCCCACGCATATAATGCGGAGGTGTTCGCAAAAAACACGTATTCACACTTGATCCAACGTCTTGGTCCATTAAGGAGGTGGTAGCGCAGCGAGCGAGGCAATCCGACTATATTGCTTTAACACTTTTACTTAGCCATAGGAGTTTGACGGTGGGGCTACTATATAGCCCCTGGTACTTCTGCGCTCGTCCGAATACGGGGCGCGTATGTACATGACCGGGAAATGGCCCTTCGTTAATGTGGAGGAATCCCGAAGATTCCGCTGAGTCATCGAGTGGCTGACCAGTCTCGCGCTATATCATGACAGTCATTTTTCGGCTTTCTCTACTGAGGTGCTCATCCGGATGAACCAGGGCACAATCGCATTAGTTATCCTAGTGCTACCTTAGCCGATATAGCGGAACGTAAGGTACCAAAACATGGGAGTTGGGCAAACCCAACATTTGACCAAAGACATGATTCGGAGCTGATGCATATAAGGTCGAACTCGCGACGCCGAACACTCCCTAAGGTATTCGGTCTTTATAACATATGTCGGGCTGAACAATGCCCTTAATAATAAACCCCGGGTGTCCAGGTACGTGCAATATCCTGACGTGGCTACCTGCCAATACGTCAGCATCCTTCTCGGTTGTATTGAGTATCTGGAGGATGTGAACAACAAGAGACAGTAAAAAAGGTTTACGCAGGGTCTTAATCTAAAAAGAAACCTTTGAGCGGGTCCCTGCTGCACGTCTGCGCCTGTGTCTCCGTTGTGCCGTGTCCTGGACGGGTGTAGCACGATTGTCATCTATAAAAGAGAAGAACTTAGGTGAAAGTTGTCGTGCCAGAAAATTGGTTATTATCAATAAACCATTAAAATTTAAGATAAGTCAAGTTGAGCAGGACTAGCCCTGATTACACGCGGGAAGCCCTTGGTACCGTCTAGGAGGGTTTGATCATCAAACCAGTCTCATGTATATGTAGTGGTGCACCGGACTCGTCTAACCGTGTCTGTGGTCTTGACGACCTGTCATTTTTTCTGGTTGGTGAGGCCGTCTAGTGCTCGGCGGCTAAAGCCGCCGCACATTCTTCCGCGCGTAGAGCACGCTCAGTATTTCCGCTAACTATGATGGTGCCACATGGACCGGGAATCTTAAGCTTGAGAGAAGCGTAATGCGGGATTGCATTAAAACGAGCGAAAGCCGCTCTTCCGAGTAGTGCCTGATAGCCACTTCGGAATGGAGCGATGTAGAAAGTTAACCTTTCGCTTCGGAATTTGTCGGAAGAACCGAATACAACCTCTAGTAATAGAGAGCCCGTGCAGCGGGCCTCTAGGACTGGTATTACTCCCTTGAAGGTAGTAGTACGGTGGCTTATTTTTGTTGGGTCTATCCCCATTTTGCGGACTGTGTCCTGATATATCAGATTTAGACCACTATCGCCGTCCATGAGGACTTGTGTGAGATGGTATCCGTTTATTATTGGGTCTAACACCAAGGCAGCCAATCCTTCGTGCCGAATGCTTGTCGTGTGATCCCCGTGATCGAAAGTGATCGGGCAGGCCAACCAGGGGTTGAACCTAGGGGTGATGGGCTCTATGGCGCGTGTGTCTCGGAGTGCATGTTTGCTTTTCCTCTTCGTCACATGGATCATGTTGACTGTTTTAACCTCTGGTGGGAATTTTTTCTGTCCTCCAGTGCTTTGCTGGCGAGGCTCGTCCTCGTCTTCGCTTGGTGTCTCCCCCCCTTGTGTTCGGCGTTTAGCTTACCGGCCTGCTTGAAGACCCAACATTCTCTGTGGGTGTGATTTGCAGGTTTATCGGGGGTGCCATGAATCTGACATAGTTTGTCAAGAATCTTGTTTAGGCCAGACGGTCCGTCTCTGCTGCCTTTGAAAGGCTTTTTTCGCTGACCTGGTCGAGAGCCCCTGAATCCGGCATTTACCGCTGTATTATCTGGGCTATCTTCTTTATTTCAACGCTTGCTTTTATTGCGTCGTGGTTTTCCATTGCCATCCCTGACTTCGGATGTGCTTGGGTCGCTGGTGCTACTGCAGGCTAACCAGCTGTCTTTGTCCGCGCAAAAGCGGGTCATGAGACTTGTTAGAGCTGCCATTGTTCTCGGTTTTTCTTGGCCGAGGTGTCTGGCGAGCCATTCGTCTTGGACGCTGTGTTTGAAAGCTGCTAAGGCTTCGGCGTCTAGACAATCGACGATTTGGTTCTTCTTGGTGAGAAACCTATTCCAAAGCTTTCGGGCGGACTCTCCGGACTGTTGAATTATACGACTTAAATCGTCTGCATCCGGAGGTTGGACGTAGGTCCCTTGAAAATTAGCCCGGAAAGCGTCCTCCAGCTCCTCCCAACTTCCAATTGAGTTTTCGGGGAGGCTTTTCAGCCAGTGCCGAGCTGGTCCTTTAAGCTTGAGGGGCAAGTATTTAATGGCATGGAGATCATCTCCGCGAGCCATATGGATATGGGGGATAAAGTCCTCAATCCAGACCCCAGGGTCTGTGGTCCCGTCGTACGTCTCTATGTTCACTGGTTTGAATCCTTCTGGGAATTCGTGGTCCAACACCTCATCGGTGAAACATAGGGGGTGTGCGGCACCCCTGTACTTGGATGTACCATGTCGTTCGGACGGTTGTGGTATTTGGTTTTGATTTTGTGCCGGAGCACGCTTCCTAGATCCATAGATGGATCTGGTCATACCGGATTTTTGGCGCAAGTCCTCACGTACATCGTGTGTTCACTTATGTGTGTATTTGTTATCCGGTCTATCGCGGTCACAAGGTGGTGGATCCGGCCGGTTGGCCGTTTCATTATTTGGCTGTGTGGGCTCTAGGGCCTCGTCGTCGAATTCAGGTAACAACTTGCTCTTTGGATAGCTCTTTGTGTGGTAACTTCCACCATACTTTGCTTCATTGTCGAGCACTTTGTTCCACCTGCTGTTGAGTGTATTTTGTGCGGCCTTAAGCCTTTGCTTTTGCTTCTTCAGACTTCTCGCTGTGGCAATAAGCCTTCTGCGGAGGTTCTCTTTCTCCAAGTGCGTTTCCGGGATGATGTGTGCATCTTCGTCCAGACTGTTTTCCTCCCCAGAGGGGGTTTGATGAGGTTTATACTCGGCGTCGCCATGTTCGGCGTCGGATCCGTACTATGTTCGCCGCTTGCAGCTTCATCGTGCTCTGCCGCCGGGGCAATGTGGTCGTCGTTTCCTCTAGAGTCGACTGGAGTGTTATTTTCTCTTGCGCTGTTATCGCTGTTTTTGCTATGGCGGGACTTAGAGCGGCGCCACTGACATCGGCACTTGGGTTGCTTCTTGGAGGGGCCATCCTCCGCTGTATCTTCGCCATTGCCTTCTTTGGGTGTATCCACCATGTATATGTCATGTGATGAAGTGGCTGTCCGGCGCCCTGTGGGCGCTGGATCTTGTTCGTCTCCTGCATCTTCGTCCATGCCGTCGATGTCTTCGGAGTCGAAGTTGACCATGTCGGTTAAGTCGTCGACAGTGGCTACTAAGTGGGTGGTGGGTGGGCAACGAATTTCTTTGTCGTCCGTATCCCATTCTAGCCGGACATAGTTCGACCAAGGTTCTCCTGACAAGGAGAGAGACCTTAATGAATTTAGCACATCGCCGAAAGGCGAGTGCTGAAAGATATCCGCGGAGGTGAACTCCATGATCGGCGCCCAGTCGGATTCGATGGGCACGGATGCAGGCGGCTCGGAGTCCGTGGCCGGAGACGAATCCAGTGGTTTGGCGACACGGCTCTCGTAAGGGGTGAAGTCAGTATCCGGCTCCATTGCCACTGAGAGTGTAGCCTCCATGGCGGGGTCTATCCCTCCGTCCTTGGATGGCGCAATTTGCTCCAGATTGAAGGCCGGAGTAGTTGCAGATGCAATCTCCCGAACACTGTCCGACGACAGAGTTACGTCGTGCTCGTCGTGACTATAAGGCGTACCTGACACGGGCTCGAATCCGTCGAAGATCAAGTCTCCGTGGATGTCGGCAGTGTAGTTTAAGTTTCTGAATCTGGCCTGATGGCTAGGGGCGTAGCTCTTGATCTGCTCCAGATGGCCAAGCGAATTGGCCCGCAGTGCGAAGCCGCCGAATACAAAGATCTGTCCGGGGAGGAAAACCTCACCCTGGACCGCATCGCTATCGATGATCGAAGGAGCCATCAAGCCTTATGGTGACGACACAGTGGAACTCTCAATGAAAGCACCAATGTCGGTGTCAAAACCGGCGGATCTCGAGTAGGGGGTCCCGAACTGTGCGTCTAAGGCGGATGGTAACAGGAGGCAGGGGACACGAAGTTTACCCAGGTTCGGGCCCTCTTGATGGAGGTAATACCCTACGTCCTGCTTGATTGTTCTTGATGATATGAGTATTACAAGAGTTGATCTACCACGAGATCATAGAGGCTAAACCCTAGAAGCTAGCCTATGGTATGATTGTATGTTGTCCTACAGACTAAACCCTCTGGTTTATATAGACACCGGAGGGGGCTAGGGTTACACAGAGTCGGTTACAAGGGAGGAGATCTACATATCCGTATTGCCTAGCTTGCCTTCCACGCCAAGGAAAGTCCCATACGGACACGGGACGAAGTCTTCAGTCTTGTATCTTCATAGTCTAACAGTCCGACCAAAGGATATAGTCCGCCTGTCCGGAGACCCCCTAATCCAGGACTCCCTCAACACCAAAAGATTGATATATCTGTATGTGAAATTATAACTGATCTTGAGCTATTCTAGAAGTACTTGTGTTGCGTTATCTTTGCTGCAAAATTATGTTGGGGCTGTGATGAACTGTTGTTGCTGTGAAAGATCATGTTGTCATGATAAATTATGATTCCTGGGATTT